>NW_024713349.1:230000-330725 GCF_018991925.1 Homarus americanus | reverse complement strand
CCCGGGTTAAGGTTTACTGTTATGGGGGTTTCTTAGCATCCCGGGATCCTGGGACAAACCAGGATATTTCCCGGGATCCCGGGATTTCCCGCATCAGGTGATATTTGTACTAACTAATGCTGTATGCTAACCCTATACTTCATTAGTGTATTATATGTAGATTATTTGATAGGCAATTGATTTGATAAATGATATTACACTGAAGCAAAGTTCTCTTTATTAACTTGCTTACTGGTGTAAAAATAGGTACATAATATGATTAAATAAGGAAAATTTTAATTAATATCATTCCGTTAGCCATAAAAGAAACTCACAGACATTTGGAATGGCATTCAAAGTTAACTATTATAAAAAATAAGAATTCTATATTTAATGCCTTTGGAAGCCACATTCTACAAAAACCTAAAGCGAACACTTGAATGACCTGTGAAAAAATTAATAGCATAAAATCATTTGTGCACACAAGCCACACAGTCACGCACACATCAAAAGTTGTTCATGAAATAACTCTTCAAAAAGCACAAACAGTCAATCTCATTCTGTTAGCCACAAAAGAAACTCAATGATATTTGGAATGACAATCAAAGTTAGCCATTATAAAAAAAATATTATTCTATGCCATTTGGAAGCCCTACTCTACAAAAAAACTTAAAGAGAACACTTGAATGACCTGCGAAAAAAAGGAATAGAATCATTTGCACACAAAGTCATGCACACACTAATAGTTGATCATGAAATAACTCCTCAAGAAGCACAAACAGTCAATACAGCGGTCAGTGAGCCTTGTTCTTAGTTTTGTAATACATAGGCCAGCAGCTGAAAATGCCCTTTAGGCTTCAACTGAAGTTGGTGGTACTGAGATGAGGGCCTAGAATAGTTTCTCTAAATTATGTGTTCTCTCTCCTGTTGCCTCAAACACATCGAACTCTTTCCTAATATGTTTGCATTCATACACCTTTCTACTTTTACTCTGAACCTGTTCTATTGCTGCCTTGAGTTTATCTGTGAGTGTCATTTGTTCTTCTACAGATATTTCCATATTAAACTTAGCTGGTGGCTGCCAATTTGGTAATTCCTCCTCATTACTTACTTCAAACATTCATGCGTTTTTGTATTTTACATAATGCAAATCAGAGATAAGGAATAACAATAAGAATCCCGGGATTTGAACCAAATTCCCGGGAAAAAAAACTGACCACTTACGCCCGGGATCCCGGGAAGGAAACCCGAGCAGGTACGAATTCACCTGCTGCGAAAGACTAACTCCACCAAGTATAGTCTCATCGGTGACACAAGACATCAAGACAACATTCCAGATGTTACTTAGATAAAACTTTCCTTTCGCATGTTAGCATTTTAGCTGTGCTTATTGTGTTCAAATCCTTGTCCTTACTGACCTTACTGGTGGAAGTTGATCCGTGTGTTATTTTTCGAGTGTGGTTTAACGTAGCATATTAGTATATTCTGAGTAAATCTTTGTTTTATCATCCACTCTTTATAAAACGATTTCTTTACAGTTAGATTTGCTCATCTATATTTACTATTAACAGTATTCTTTCACCTCCAGTTTTTATTATTTTATTTATATTTTATTTATTAGTTTCTTGGGATTATTCATTTTCTTATTCTTCTTTTCATAAAAATATAAAGTTAGTTATCTTTACCTCCATCTAGTAGAAGTGTAAGAAACATCAATGATTAAACTGAAAGATATTGAAAAAATCTGTATTTCTCTAAGACACCAAAAAGATGGAAAACAAACACTTGAAAAAGGAAACTGAGCAGAGAATCTATTAGAGCGATAGGGTAAAATTTCCTGTTAAAACTAGCAATTAGGATATACGTAATCATCCCTATATTAATATATCCTATATCATGTTCCAATCCTGTTCTCTTTCCATGTGTATCAATGTACCAATTAAAAAAAACGTTAGTTAACTTAGGTAAATTAATACATAAAAGTTGTTACCTGTTGCTGTTGTTATGATGTATTTCTGTGTGTCGACGTTTAGTTCCTCGGACACATAGATTATACCAATTATTATGCTAAAAAAATATAATTTAAGAAATATGTACATCTATATACATAAGCCATGGAGTGCTAATGTAAATGAATATATTAATTAATAATTAATATAGGATTGTGACTATAAAAAACAATATATAATAATCAACTCAAACATAAAATTATATATTTTAATAACTACGATTAACATTGTGTTCTTATTAATCAAAAACTTAACATCAAAAGCCTTTAATGTTATTTTTTCTATAAAATATTTACCTGTTAACTAATTAGAATGACACCTGGCCACTATACGTACAGCACTAGTCAGGCATAATAGCCCTTTTATGTGCTATTTTGTGTTCGTGTTGAAGATCTCCACATATTGATCCTTAATATACTAAAACATGATATAATGTTTACTAACCACCAACTGTTCATTCGACCTTGAATAATTAGACACTAATTGGATTAAACATCACATTCTACAGGTAGTTTGTGTTTATATCCTTCTATGTGTGTGTGTAAGATCCTTGTGATGTCTCGTGTTGGTGCTTCTTTACTTCAGGCTACAGGTACACATGTTGTTTACATTTTAATTAAAGGAGCAAGAGAGAGAAGGACAAGGAACAGTCATAAAGGAGTGTCAATAAGAACACACACACACACACACACACACACACACACACACACACACACACATCCATTTCCCTATGTTGCGGATAAACGAATCATTCAGAATATCTGTCAGATTTAGGGGACATTTGTCATGGTCTCCTGGCAGCTTGGCAAGATTAACTTCACCAATTAACATTTTATTTCAAGATTAGTTAATGACGATTTACATTTCAATAGATCCTAAGCACGCGTGTGTATGCAGGTGTGGTGGTTTGGTAGGGGGGTGGGGGGCGTCAAGGGCAAATAGTAATTAATTATTCTAGGGGACAGGTAGGAAATGTTACCTGTTTTTTTTTTCTCTCTACCTTCATTTTCAGTTAAAGATAGGTAAAGAAAAAGAAGTTAGTTAATACTCTTGAGAGGTTTCTCACCTTACCCTGTGCTGTTAAGGTTTTAACTGTCATTATTTGTTCAAGCCCATCTTGTTTCTTTATTTTGTATTGTAACCAGCATTCTTTGTTCTCTAACGACCATCTGCATCGTTAAACGACCCACCGGCGGGTCGCGTGGCGGGAGCCGACCTTATATATAGGACCCACCAACTGACTTGAGTCAGTTCAGTCCTCTTGTCATACAGTCCACATCCTTTGAGTGTCACTTGTTACTTAAACTTAATTTATTTGTGTTGTTCCTGTCGCCACCAATGTGGTATATCTATGTGAGTACCTATTTATGTCTCT
Organism: Homarus americanus; assembly: GCF_018991925.1. Taxonomy (NCBI): domain Eukaryota; kingdom Metazoa; phylum Arthropoda; class Malacostraca; order Decapoda; family Nephropidae; genus Homarus; species Homarus americanus. Next base: position 327,362 of record NW_024713349.1, on the reverse strand, counting down.
GTTTGTGTCCATCAGTATTTGCTTAGTTGTATTCAAGTAATTCAGTGTTGTTTCACGTTAGTTAATTTCAGTGTTAGTTTTTATATGTTTATGCAGAGTTAACGTAATCCAATGCTTTATTTTTATTCTTTTGATGTTTCGATGTTTAGTATCATTTGTGTCTTAAAAGTTTCGATGGTGAATCAATTTGTTGTGACAGCCTACGAGGCTCTTTATTGTGTTAATATTTAATTAATTAAATTCTTAAAGGTTTACTTTATTTATTTTTATTCTCTTTTAATTTACTTCACTTTTTGTTTGGTTACGCCTAGAACCTGGATATTTAAGTAAATTAAGAGACGGTGTAACAACACACACACATACACACACACACACACACACACACACATCCATTTCCCTATGTTGCGGATAAACGAATCATTCAGAATATCTGTCAGAATTAGGGGACATTTGTCATGGTCTCCTGGCAGCTTGGCAAGATTAACTTCACCAATTAACATTTTATTTCAAGTTTAGTTGTTGACGATTTACCTTTCTATAGATCATATGTACGAGTGTGTATGCAGGTGTGGTGGTTTGGTGGGGGGTGGGGGGCGTCAAGGGCAAATGGTAATTAATTATTCTAGGGGACAGGTAGGAAATGTTACCTGCCTTTTTTTCTCTCTACCTTCATTTTCAGTTAAAGATAGGTAAAGAAAAAGAAGTTAGTTTATACTCTTGAGAGGTTTCCTATATGCCACCGAACATCAAAACTCAGTTAAGGTCATGCCAGCCCTCACTGACCACATAATAGCTCAGAACGCAACAGGTGAGGTGGATACCAGTGATGTAATCAAGATTCGAAGGTAGGCCAGTAGAAGGTTTGCCCTCCCAATGCGTGTGTGGCTCTTCCTATGATGTCGATCACGCCATGGTGTGCAAGAAAGGGGGCTTCATATGCATGAGGCATGACGAAGTAAGAGATCTCACAGCAAATATGTTGAAGGAAATCTGCCGTGATGTCAGGGTGAGAATTTCCGACATAGGACTTCAAACACATCCAACGAAGTCCGTGTTGACGCCATTGCTCGAGGATTCTGGATGCGGGGACAGCGAGCCTTCTTTGACATAAGGATTTTTGATCCCATGGCCGCATGTCACCGAAACTTAGCTCTCGATGCTGCACACACGAGGAACGAGAACGACAATATAAGGGAAAACGGGGAGAGAATTCAGAAAGTTAATCAACGCAGCTTCAATCCTCTGGTGTTCACAACCTCTGGTGGGATGGGACCAAGTGCAAGATGCTTCTATGCCAGACTCGAGGAGGTGAAATCCGAACAGAAGCAGCGGCCCAAAAGTTATGTAACAGCCAGGATGAGATGTCGACTGTCCTCTCTCCTTCAGTCGGCTTTGCTCTGCCTCAGCAGAACGAGAGCTTCGGCCCCAAAGCCGACAACAGTTGCAGATATTGACTATGAGGCTACAGTCACTGAGTGCCGCATAGATCTGCGGCTCAACTAACTCAACACAGCTAGGATGGCTACTTATGTATAAGGATGTTTAATATTAAGGTAATAAGATGGCGTCGAAGGTGTGGCTATTAGGGGAGGATGGCGGCAACATTAAAAAAGTAGAAGTAGTAGTAGGAGTAAACCACAAGGCTCTAAGAGGTGATACCACCTTACAGTCAACCGAGGGATCAACACAGGCGGACGCTGTTGCAATGGCAATGTATGCAATTGGCCTATTAGCGCTCCAACAAGAAATAAAATTTGAAACAACTGGGGTCAAACAAGTAGCATAAGCTGATGACCTTACAGGAGCAGGAAAAGTGGAGTGCATCAAAAAGTGGTGGGACTTGGTAACATGGCGAGGTCCACAAATAGGGTATCACCCAAACACCAGCAAGTCCTTCCTCATCGTGGAGCCAGAACATTATGAACGGGCAATGGAGGTTTTTGGCGGAAGTGAGGTCAAAATAACCAACGACGGCCAAAGACATCTAGGCGCAGTAATTGGCATTGCGGACTTCAAGACCGAGTACGTAGGGGGAAAGGTGAATGAGTGGGATAGTGAAATCCAAGCTCTGTCTGAGATTGCTAACACAGAGCCACATGCGGCCTTTGCTGCATTCACCCATGGAGTCAAGCATCGTTTGAACTACCTGATGCTTACACTCCCTGATATCGGACCCCTCCTGCACCCTCTGGAAGAAGTTATCATTGTCAATTTCATTCCTAAATTAGTGAAACACCCTGACTTAACCCCAGTAGAAAGAGCACTTCTTGCACTTCCATCAAGACTGGGAGGGATGGTACTAACAAATCCAGAGGAGATTGCTGCCACTGAACATCAAAATTCACTTAAGCTCACGGCAGCCCTCACGGACCACATAATAGCCCAGAATGCAATCGGGGAAGTGGATACCAGTGAAGTAAATAAGATTCGTAGGTCCATTAGGACAGATCGACAGCACTGCCAAAATGAGAAGTTGCAGCAACTGTTGCTGCAGGTACCAGAAAATTTGAAAAAAAAAGTAGCTATAGTGCAGGAGGTGGGCGCCTCGAACCGGTTAACTACGTTACCAATAAGGGCAAATGGTTTCAGTCTTAATAAACAAGAATATACAGATGCCATTGCTCTAAGGTACGGTCGGCCAGTAGAAGGTTTGCCCTCCCAATGCCTGTGTGGCTCTTCTTATGATGGTGATCACGCCATGGTGTGCAAGAGAGGGGGCTTCATATGCATGAGGCATGACGAGGTAAGGGACCTCACAGCAAATATGTTAAAGGAAATCTGCCGGGATGTCATGGTAGAACCGACCCTCCTTCCATTGGATGGTGAGATCTTCCAACACAGGACTTCAAACACATCTAACGAAGCCCGTGTGGACGTCAGTGCTCAAGGATTCTGAACGCGGGGACAGCGAGCTTTCTTCGACATCAGGATTTGTGATCCCATGGCCGCATGTCACCGTAACCTAGCTCTCGATGCTGCACATAGGAGGAACGAGAACGACAAGAGAAGGGAATATGGGGAGAGAATTCAAAACGTTGATCAAGGCAGCTTCACTCCTCTAATGTTCACAACCTCTGGTGGGATGGGACCAAGTGCAAGATGTTTCTACGCCAGACTCGCGGAGGTGATCTCCGAACAGAAGCAGCAGCCCAGAAGTTATGTTACAGCCTGGATGAGATGTCGACTGTCTTTCTCTCTCCTTCGGTCGGCTTTGCTCTGCCTCAGGGGAACGAGAGCTTCTGTCCCAACTCCGACAACTGCTGCAGATATTGACTATGAGGCTACAGTCACTGAATGCCGTATAGATCTGCGGCTCAACTAATTTAACATAGATAGGATAGCTTCTTATGTATTAGGATTTTTAAAATTATGGTAATTAAATGGTGGCGGAGGTGTGGCTATTGGGGGAGGCTGGAGACCACGTTTAAAAAAAAAAAAAGTTGTAGTAGTAGTAGTAGCAGCAGTAGTAGTAGTAGTGGCAGTAGTAGTAGTATTTTCATTATGTTTCGACTTTGGATTAAACAGTAATACATTACCCAGATATTTTCCCTCCTCTCCTCTGGCCATCAACTTAAACAAGACCACGAATGAGCTTCATCGACCCTGAGTGTGTAAGAACATGAACTACGACGATGAAGAGCTTGTGTCCCTTGTTCTTGGGGGTAACACCGTGAAACCTCCATATAAGGGACTTTTCTCGGTATTTAATCCGTTGTATGGAGGTTTCACATCTAACGGACCCTCGATATAACGGACTTTATACATAGTTCGTTAGATGGAGGTTTCACATCTAACGGACCCTCGATATACCGGACTTTCATTTCTATATAGTCTGCTAAATAAAAGTTTCTTTGGTATTACGCTTTCCCGTATGATATAACTCTTATGTAATCGAGTTTAAGATAGATGAATTACCTTGTTATTTATTCAGGTAATTAATTAAGGTATGAAGGATAACGCTTGAACACTGATACACTAATGGTAGACTGATGTATAGAGTTGTGTTAAATTACCAATTAATTAACAAAATATAAAGTAGATGTTAGTGTTGTGTTGTGGTGCAGTACTATAAAGGTGAAGAATAGTCACCCCAGTTTATTTCAAGGGATAATTAACAACTAAACGCTAAACCTAACCTAACCTGAAGAACAGATACCCTTGTTGAATCCAGTTTATCTGAAGGGATGATTAAACAATTAAACACCTAACCTAACCCAGCCTAACCTAACCTAACCTAACCATGGGATGAATTATACGAATCAAGTAACACCATTATTTTTTTATTTATTTAATCTGTGAATTATTTTGTATTTTTCTAGTTATATATTTTTTCTGTATTTAGGACGGCAAATTTTATTCAATACTGGTGATGCCAAAGAGTATTCAAGTTTATCAGTAATGCCGTAATATGTTTTTTTTTTGTGTATATGCAACACTTCTGTTGTCAAGTATCGCTTATTTACGCCCGGGCACCCACAGTCGACCCAGTTGTGAACGGGGTCAGATACAGCCTCCTCTTCAAGCCTTGAGGTCCTAACATCACTTATAAATGGTGAAATCTGATCTTTTCTGAGCATTTTATTTGAGTATTAATTCAGCATTACCATGACAATATATACTTCTGAGTTATTTTCTCTCTCTGTCTCCGGCACACAACTAACCTGCCCTTGGTTACTGATATCAATACATCTAGAAGGTTAATGAACACAACAATTAGAATGTGATGTTTATTATGTTCTTTGTATAATTATTCCCAAAGCCACATTAAAACTCTTCTTGGTTCATCTGATCTCTTAGCCATGTTCAAGGTTTCCGATGTTTATAAACTGCTCTGATTTGGTTACCAGTGCACACCATGGTAAAATAAAATGCGTTTTGGTAGGTGAAGTGGATTATAGCGACTAGCAAAGTCTATATTGCTCGGTGACTGGATACAATAGGAGCAGATGCTATTGATGGAATACTTATGAAATTGCTTGAAATATAGTGACCCAGTAAAGTGTCCCTGCCCACCCCCTGCCTCCCTCCTTCCCTGCCTTCCTCCACCTCACAGTGTCTCAGGGAGCAAGCAGGCTGGCAGGGAGGGAGGAAGGCAGGGTCATATTTATGGGACACCCTATACATTCAACTCTTTATTACTCAAATATATTCTGATTCAGTCAACTCATGCTTGACCTACGTGGAAAGTTGAGTTGACTTGGTAACAATTTTATATGTATATGAATCTTGAGCTAGTTAGAGGCGACTTATTCATTTCTCAAGTATTTTGCATCCATTCATCTAATAATTAGGTCATGACTCAATAGTAGTTATTCACTGGACTATATGTATAAGTAGACATCATAACACAGGATATTGATATTATGGATAATGGATTCTTGTACTCCTACGTAAATAAACAAATACTCGTAAATTGTATAACCAATCTACAATTATCAAAACAAGACTAAGAATAAAAGTAACATACTTATTTTTTGTTTGTTTCTCTCACTAATAGTTAATGTAAGACACAAAAAAATATCAAGTTGGAAATTTGAAGTAAGATCACATGTCAGTTCAATATCTTACTTGAAGGTGTAATAGGTCTCTCTCCCTCTTTCCCCTTACAAAATTTAAAGTGGTGAATCTTTGGTTACCTCTGCAAAATGTTGAGGGGAAAATAAATACTGTTCTAACTAAATTGATCTTTGAAGTCTGAATTAAAGCATCTTTTACCGAGTGTCAGGTAAACTGGTAGAAATATAATGTATTTATGGGATCCAAATCTCAGCTTATTCATTTTTGATGATCTTTGACCCCTTTAACAGGTTCATAAGGTATAAATTTTAAAACTATTTATATCACTGTACGGATATATCACTGTACCACGTCCCATGGCAGTGTAATGTACCATAACCATCAAATTAGGCATTTTTGTGACTTGTGACCCAATGAAATGACCAAAAATGCCCAAATATCACTTCTAGAAAAACAAAACATTGTGTAGTACCTATTCAAGGTTATATTAATGCCAAGCCTCAGTTTAATTATTGGTCTACATACAGTAAAATCACCTCAAAATGTTTGTTTTGGGGTTGCTTGACCTTTGATAAATATTTTAAAGGAAAAATAATGAGTCTTCGTCCTGAAGTTGACACTTAAATAAGGAGAAAAGTGTACAAATATGCACACTATCCTGAACAATCCTAAAGGAAAATAATAGAATAATTTGAAGAATAGTCACAAAAGAAATGATGGTTGAGTATCCAGGAAAGTCACGACTCAATGTTGCCAGAAAGTGAAAAGTCTAGGCCGGGGAGATCAAAAGTTAAGAGTTAATGTGTGAACTCCTGGGGAGATGAATATAAAGATAAAATCTTGAGAGAACTGGATATAAAACAGGAGAGTGAGTGAAAGAGTGAGTGTGGCAGCAGTGTGGTGGCAGGAGCCGCAGTTGGCCACTTATCGGCAGGTGAAATTGGTGATCTTTTTCTCTGTAAATTAAGAAAATAATATAAGCACGATGGCTAATATATTACTGGTAACATTGTCAAGACGATTTTTTTTAATTTCTCACTTATTAAGTGATAAATATAACAAGAGTTACTATTAACATTATCTGGTTGCCTGGTGAGTAATACTTGTGTTGTATTAGACCACTAGAGTATTTATGGATTATATGTTTAAGTCTACTGAACAAATTGTTACAACTTTACCGGACATAAAGGAGGAGATTAAGTTCACAATTGCTCTCCTGTTTCTACCCAATCAACCGAGGTTAAAATGAAATATAAATGTAATACACTGTTTCGAGGGATCAGAATTTTTCCCATCATGTTTTCAGCCCCTTAAAGGTGATCCCGTTTCGCATGATATAACTATTATCCGAGTGAATATTACAACGTCTTTCAATGAAGCTTTGGTGTGTCATTACGTTTATCAAATCATTAAAGTATCCTCGATATTTGCAACAGATGTATGGCAATATTACACAGATCTTGCTAAAGGTTAAATAACAGTATAAAGTGACCCTTACTTGGCACACAGCACCAGCAGTTCTTGTTGTCATGGCAGCCACACCGGAAGGCTACGTAACCCACCCGACATAATCGCCTGGCCTTGATGCAGTAGCCGTCCACATCAAGACACTTCTTCTCACCCATACACAGCTTACAACACGCACACTCCTGGTCCTGACACACCTCTGTACTCAGGTAGAAGTTGTTGGAGAGGAAGCAGTAGAACCTATTACCGAAGCAGTAGCCAGGGTTGGGACCTTCTCTACACGCGGGAGTTAGTTTACATTGGTGGCAGCATCTACGAGGAATTCACAATGTGTTATTTAATGCAGACAATTCTCGTATTTGATGTTCAGATGGACTTATATATTCATACTAACAGTAAAAACTAACTGGTATCCATAGTCTAGAGATTCAATAAGGACTTTCCACCATTAGTTTTAGTACAGAACACCACAGTACCCGGACAAACTCTGGTATATTTGATAATGTCTATATTTAATCTGAGCGAGTATCCAACTTGAGTCATAATGAGAAGACTCCAGTGTGATACAGCTAGAATGGTGTGGCGCTCATGGGTGTAGGATGGACAGACTAACATACTAACACTCACCGACATATTCGACTGTGACAAGATGCCCAGCGGTTCTCGTATTCCCTTGTCCAACAGTAGTTCCTGCAGCTCGCTCCACGTTGTGCACAGTCGGAATTTTCGTAATCCTTCTCACAGTCTGAAATAATTTGTTTTAGTATGATTTGGTCAATCAGTTATTGATTCACAGTAATGACTAATCATTACCATTAACCAGTATATTAGATAACAGAACATGTAGAGTCTTTAAATGTGTTGACATCTATTATCAAAAACTGTCACATCAATTCCACAGAGATTTTTCTTTTAAATTCCCTACTTATTAAAATCAACAATGAAGTTTTTGAAGAAATTATACATAGATATGTGTTCAGAAAATACTGTAATTACATGTTCTACTGCACAGTCATAAAACGTTTAAAGGAGAGTCATGCCAGGAAAACTCTTTTTTGAATTGTTGATGGACTAGTCTATCACTAGTGCAATTACTAACCTTGAATTATGTTTGTCCCTTCACTACAGAGACGCCACTTTTCGTATTTTATTTGGTTAACGCCAGACGGTTTTATTCAGCTCCAAGGCAACATCGTACACACGGGGTTAAAGACCTTAATTGTTGAAGCGCAGCAATATTATAACATCAACAACTGCTAACCATTGCTGTGTTTATTTACAATTCTAATAAGAAGTACCAACCGGACTCAACAAACATCAGACGCTCAAAGTAGATAATACTAACATGTGATAACTTTTACTGCCACTGAACTTGATATTTTTAGACAGTTACCTACACAACAGGAACACTTGGGGTTTGTACAGACGTTTCTGATTTCGAAGTCACAGTCCTTGGTTATGTAGTCCTTCAGCTCACACCGGCCGCCGTAGGTGTCCACACACTGTGTCCTGGTGAGCCGGTGGAGAACACGTCCACGGGAGAAGTTTAACGATAGAATGTTATTGAATTACTGTAGACCCTAGTTTATTTCACCTGAAGATTAATCACCCTAATTCTAACCTAACATAACCTAACCTAACATTAACATAACCGCCCCCCCCCCGCTCCCCCGTAGCGTTAGGATGGTTAACCTTCACGTGATCCAAAAATATAATTAATAAAAAAATGAAGAGGTGGAAATGTTTTTGTTATGACATATTCCTTATTTGTTTTTGTTGTTTTGATAAAGTTAAACACCTAATCCACATCACTCCTCTGGCATGTTATTATTAGCTAATTAACGTGTCCCAGCCACCAGGTGTATTAGTTAGAGGTCTGATGTAACCTCAAAACACACACACACACACACACACACAACAGCAAGTACTTACCCATTATCAAGGCAACAGTCATTTGTATTATTGCAGTCAGTCCTGAAAGTCTCCTGGACCCTGGGAGTCTCCTTGACCCTGGGAGTCTCCATGACCTTGGGAGTCTCCTTGGCCCTGAGAGTCTCCTGGACCCTGAGAGTCTCCTGGGCCCTGGGAGTCTCCTTGGCCCTGAGAGTCTCCTTGGCCGTGAGAGTCTCCTGGGCCCTGAGAGTCTCCTTGGCCCTGAGTTTCTCCTGGACCCTGGGAGTCTCCTTGGCCCTGAGAGTCTCCTTGGCCCTGAGAGTCTCCTGGGCCCTGAGAGTCTCCTCCACTACCTTCTCTGACGACGACGAAGACGACGACTCCAGCAGTAACTCCCACGGCATCTCCTTCGCCCTCTCCTCCTCCAGTAGGTTCTCCCCTTCTACACCCTGTTCTTCCACTCTGTCCAGCACCTTCACGCTCAGCTGGGCAACAAGATGGACTATGTTATATTAAACAAAAAATCAACACCACAGCTAACACCACAGCTAACACCACGGCTAACACCACGGCTAACACCACGGCTAACACCACGGCTAACACCACAGCTAACACCACGGCTAACACCACGGCTAATACCACGGAAACACCAAGGCTAACACCACAGCTAACTCCACGGCTAACACCACAGCTAATACCACAGTTAACCTCATCAACTGCATGTAATGTGAGCCAGTCTAATCTAATCAGTCTATCCCAGGTTAGATTAGGTTAGGTTTAGGTTGGGTTGTGTTAGGTTAGGGGTGAGGTTTGTTTGGTTAAGTTAGGATAGGTTAGGATATATGAGGTTAGGTTCAAGAGGGAATAATAGACAATAACATTGACCTTAACTAAGTACTGTATGTCATCTAATTTTTTATCTTATTCTTTCTCTCTCAATTATTTACTTCAGTTTGAATTGAAATTGGAATACAAAACAAATTAACGTTTGTAGAGGTCGACGGACGTAACGAAATTCATAGATTATCCTAAGACATCAAATATCTCTTCCCGATACGAGGTTAATTGGTTTGGGAATTCGTTGATATGTAATCCGGCATTTTAACCAGATTTTAACATAAAGACATATTGTTTTATTTGTCTTTAACGTGTAAATTAAATATGGTCTTGACTCTGGTTATAGAAAACGGCATGTGGTTATTTATTATTAATTAACCTACACAGTGAATAAGACACCTTTACTTATATTACAGGGAGAATAAATTGTATAGGAATTTATACATCACAAATACAGTATACTGAGTGGAAAATATCCTCCCTCAGCTTATGTTATATGTTTTAACAGGTTGACAATACGTAAGTAGCCTGTGACTCACCGTAAAGGGAAGGTAGCTGCAGTGTATGAGAGTATGCAGCATTATATATGTGGGTGAGTGTATGCTAGGACCCACCCTGGCGCTACAACCTCCTAATACCAGTAGGAGAAATATATAACCCATCATGGTAGTCGCTGGTGCTAGTGGTGGTGGTTGCTGGAGGTGATGGTGGCTGGTGATGGCAGTGGTGGTTGCGTGTGGTGGTGGTAATGGTTGATGCTGGTGGTGGTAGTCGCTGGTCGTGTTCGCTGCTGGTGGTGGTGGTAGTCGCTGGTAGTAGTGGTTACTGGTGCTTTATTCGTCTCACAAGGAATGTTAATGGGAGGTCAAGTTTCAGGTCCTCTGAAATAGGTTAATAACGAAAGTTATTTCTGTGTCTATGTACTATTGTCACCTCATGAAGTCTGTCGCCACCCGGAGTTTTAATCACCTTCTTCCGTTGACGGGATTGTCGTGTTTATAACCAGAATTAAAAAAAAAAAAAAGAGTTCATGTTACCGCCACACCTCCCCGTTAAGCGCTGTGGTGCAGTGTTCTTCGTGGCTCAAAAATGTTTAAACTCTGGCTGTAAACACGACGGAAGAGGGTGATTAAAACTCCGGATGTGCGTTTCCTTCCGAAAGAGTCAGTATCGAAACTCAATGAAATTAATGCAGCTTCGGCAGTGTTGGGATCCTGAACTACACACCTGTGAGTATTCTTGGCTATAATGTCCCTTACCTGAGGATGTTATACACATTTCCTCTAACATTCCGTTCTGAATGTAATAGTAAAAAAAAATATGAACAAACAAATGATTCCTGGACCTCTCTCTCTCTCTCTCCTGGTGAAGATGGTATGTTATTTAAGTTCTCAGGGAAGAATGCCCTTGATGATGACAACACAGAAATTTCAATCTATCTTACATGCCTGTCAATAACATGTTTATGTGGATTAAATGAAGGCAATATTATGTAACAAATACAAAAGCGCTTATTTTTCAATTGAAATGCGAAATAAAAGCCTCTTATGCACGAGATACAACAAACAAATATTGTAATATATAGTCAAAGCAGATGCGACCCAAGTGACATCCTATCGTCTACCACCAGCTAAACCTCACACACGAGTCACAGACGCGGGGGCTCAGAGCAGTGCACACAGCTCGTCCCAAACTATCACCTCGCTGTAGTGAGAGGTGCACCGGGCGGCCAAAACTGAGGACTGGATGATGGAGCGATATATAATAAATGCGCCCGGTGGAGTTATGGTCTTATGTTTGTGCAGTGTATAATGAATAGCACCTACCATGACACCATCAAACTGGCACCTTACAAGTTGTGCCTTCTAACGATACAGGAAGTGCTTACAAGATAGGTTAAAAATGTAGAATAAATGTTCCCACGCGGAGTATCTGTCGAGGTGAAGGATGTTAAATGTGCCACTGTAGAAGTAGCTGCCTAACAAAGCGGTGTTCTTGTCTGAAAGGCAGCCTTGGTTGCCACAGTGCTTGCTATAGCTATAAATCATGTGAAAACGTTGCTTATGATTTCCCCGTGTGAGCATCATACTGATGTTTTGTAAACTATCCGGACTAATGGCGATCATGGAACTTCATATTTTTATTTATATAGCGAGATAGATCAAAGTAAAAAACATATTTTATTATGTTTCCGTAGTAAATTTGAATTTTTGGAGTATTTTGGACTTCAATTTCACTCAAGAACTTACGCGCCAATTACCGTAAGTCTCGGTGTCACATGATTATGTCTAGCCAATCAACGTTGCTCTCGATGTCACTTGATACTCCGAATCCAAGAAAATAGTCACAAAGAAAAGGCACGGAAAAACCTTACCTAACCTAACCTACGTGCAATGCCATCATATATTGTGTTGTCAATCTGTACAAGTCATGTGACTTATTTTCCTGTGACTTTATTTCTGTTCACCTGCGCATGCTCCGAGTTTCTTGTTGTTTAGTCGCAACTTTGCAAGATGGCTTCTCTCTGCATTGGTGTTGTATCTCAGTGTTCATCGAATATTTGAAAACAAATCCGCTGCCATTGACATTTTCAAGGCTCGTGGTATTCTGCCAACCTCTGTTAAGTGCTACAAGCGTTCATACGGAAAATATAGAACGATTGTGGAAGGATTTCAAGATTTCGGTGGTTCGTTCCGGCAATAAGGAACATTACCCACAGTGTTTCTCTCTCTCTACATGTTCCCAGCCGAATACAAATATCACAAGACTCCACCACTACAAGCAGCATCACTAGCAACTGTTAATTAAGGTAAGGTTTTTACACAACGGGGTCCAGGGGGATAGGAAGTTAGGTCAGGTCCTTCTGGTTTGTCTGGTTAGGAGGTTTCGTTTCGTAATTTTTTTGCGTGTCTTTACACCATATTTTCCCTCCACTTCAAATCCTTGCCCACTTTATGGAACGGCTCAGATTCGATTGAAACACCAGAAATTACACAAGGATTTTTTTTTTTTTTTTTTAGTTTCGTGGACGATTTTTTCCGAATATTTACTGATTCTTTTAAATGTGAAATGAAACTGATTTTAACCTACGTGAATTTTATTTACTTTTTCATTCACACAAATTACCCGTTTCATGAAATTAGTACGATTTCACAATAGGTTCCTTAGGAAGACGAAAAAGCAGACTTTGTGTGTAAAACCAACAAAGTCTTTGTTTAACTCTTGAAATCCGAATTGGTGCCTTGATAAAGTCCCCTATTTTCACTTCGATTCCTGACTAGTGAAGTATTATTTGTATATTGAGTTCCGCGTGCGTGATGGTTTGTACACAACTGCATGAAGGGAAGGGGCTGATAGTTATACAGTAAATCCTAGATGAAAGTCCGCAAACCCTCGAGGCCGACAGTAGTGGGGCCCCATACACTGTGTCCTGTTGTACCTCAATGTTACCAGATAATGAGACAACACCACCACAAGAGGTAAAAGACTCAAGGTGTGCAATATTAACCTGATCATTGTTTGGTTAATCTTTCATAATTGCAAGTTACCAAGTTACAGATACGAGTCATCAGGTTTTACTCACTTAATATTAGTGATGTAAAATGTGATAGAATGTTGATACATTACAACATAATATTAATTAGAGTTCTGACATGTAAAAAAAAAAAGCTCAATTGTTGTTTAATATAGTAATAGTCTCATAATGTTTCTTTTATTATAATATAAACTTGCTCTCGCGTTAGCAATTTGTGTATAAAATCGCCAGACGTGATCAGCTCCACTAACTTGGACACTCCCGACTGCTTACTGTATTTTCCTAGTGTATATGTTAGGCTCAGAAAGCGAAATTTTGCGTTTGGGCTTTATCCTAACCTGACATAACCCAATCCGAACTAACCTAACCTAATCTGATCTAACCCAATCTGAAATAAACTAACCTAACCTAACCTATAGCAAAATTTCGCTTCTGGTTAGTTTCCAAACAACCACGAGGCGTTGTGGTCGCTTTTCGTTTTCTGAGCCTAACATTATTATAAGCCCTCAGCACCACCACCCTCACCCAGTCAGTCCACCAGCCGTACAGCCAATCACGGCCCATCTTACACGCTGGCAGTCGTCAAGTCGCACCTCTCTAAGACAAATATTCTGTCTTTCAGTGAAGACTAATTTATCTGGTACAGTATTGGTGCAAAGAAAAACAGATTAATTAGGTGTGTCATTGGCAGTTTTAATATAGTGGCACAGTTCCTCAAAAACCTGTCTGGGATGCTATCAATAGCTGTGCTCTTGTAGGGGTCCAGTTTATCTAACTTCTTCAGAACAAAGTCCTCTCTGTCACTGTGGATTTCAATACTAACTGGAGTAATACCTTTCTTTCTGCAGTGGGATATAAAGGCTTCTGATCCCACACTGTAATTGTTTGATGCTATCAGCAGTTTTTAAGCTAAAGATGAAGAAACTGTTGTGTTATCGGAGTTTGTTGGAAGGTGTCATTTGGTGATGAGACTCCCATGGCGGCCGCTTGAGTGCTGCCCCTGGGGTGTTGAGTGTTGTACTGGCAGGTGCCACTGGTTTTATTGGTACTAAGGTGCTGTAAGAGTTTATGTGTGTTTTGGTGTGTGTACACCCGGTAGTGGTGCAAGTAAAGTGAACCTGAGGGCATGACACCAGGAGTTCCTATTTTGGGTGCATACAGCGTCTTTTCTTTAACCATTTTTGTGTTTCAATAAACAGTGTATTTGTATGTGGGTCTATGATTCACCTATAGTATTCACCGTTGTTCTTTCCCTAATACTCGATACTATATTTACATGTACCCATGGGCCTTCCTCTCACGTCACGCTACCAGGTCAGAGTATTACATAAGTTGTTGTAAGAGTGCCAAGCCCTTACAGGGGTGGCAGCTTGTGGTGCGCGCTCTTACAAATGGTGGCCTCGGTGGCTCAGCAGTAAGGAGTAGTAGCCCCCGCTCTTACACTGGGGGTTATTTTTGTCTTCCTCAATCTTATTAAAGTCTTCTTCTTTCGCTCGCTTTACATCTCTCTCTACTTTTTTTTCTTAGTCTACAAAATTCTTCGTGTGACTCATCATATTTGTTTCTTTTAAATTTACGAGCAAGGTGGAATGATCTCTGTGTCTGATTGACTCATTATCTCGTTAGTCATCCAGGGTTCAGTCATAGTTTCTATTCTTGTCTCCTTTAACCGTGCTACGTCATCAAGAAGATTAGTTCTGACCCACTCGGAGGCCTCCTTAACATCCATGCAATTTGTCACATTCGACCAATCGATATTTTGTAGTTTATTTTGGAACTTTTCTTTATTGTAATTTTTCACTGACTATTTTGATTACTCTGTGCTACCTTGGCTTACCCCTCATCCTTTTCCTGCTGCAGTAGGTGATAAAGTGGTCACTGAGGCCAACAGAAATGACCCCTACGTAACCGATTTTGTCTTGGCTATTACATATACTGTGATGTAGTGTGTTGGCTGAAGACTTTGTTATCCTGGTTGATGAATTGATTGGTTGTTTAACGCCGTATATATATATATATATAAGAGTTGTCTATATTTCGTATACATACTGTTTTCTTCTTGCTTAAAATAAGTATTAAAGTCACCCTGTAGTATTGTTTCACAGTCAATTCTAATTATTATCTTAGCAAAATGATCAACAAACTGAGCATCGTTAGGTGGACGGTAGAGAGAGAGTGTCTACGGGGATGTGTTTAGTTTGGGGTAACAGTATCTTCAGCCATAGGCCCTCCAGATGGTCATCGTGGAAGTTAGATCTGAGGTTGTAGGTCACGTCACCGCCCCCATGTGTGTTACTGTCTGGACGCTGTACATTGTGTCTATTTTTATTTCCTCGTTTGTGGCCGTGTCATCTAATCATGAATCCGAGGTGGATAATACGGCGGCCCTAGTTTTAGAAGCTAGAATTCTGACTCAAGTCGTCAAACTCACGGTCTGTTATTGTGTTTGATGGTACAAGTGGTATAGAATATTGAGCATTTAGGCATGTATAAATTACATACCAAGTCATGACCACTAGGTGACAGACTGTTATATTCCTCCTTTGTTACAAAGTTTGTGAATCTTTCATGCAGCCATTCTTCAAACAAGTTACATCTTATAGCACGGCTCCGGCTTTTCATTCCCTTTGTACAATAAACACAGACACCAAGGTCGTCCTTTAGGTGGCTTTGTTACCTGTAAGGTGGAGGGACTGCTGTTTCTTACCTACCAGGGTTGGTGTTCACCTGTCTCGTTGGCGGGTTACGGTGGCGGGAGGCTGGTGGGTCCTGGTCCACTGCGCTGTTGGGTGACGGGTGGTATTCACCCTTTGATGTTGGTGTCATCGTGCTGGCGGGTGACGGTTGATGACGGGTGATGACTTCTTATTGACGCTGGCGGGGGAATGGTGGAGATCGCCTGCTCTCCCACCGCCTTGTTGGGTGGAGGATGTCCACCCTGCAGGGCTGGTTCGCCCACCGGTGTGATGGATGATGCTGTTGCAGGTCACTGATGATGTTATTGTAGTGGTCTTGTATTCATTGTAGTAACACTGTTATGGTAGAGTAGATATTGTTTGGTCCTACATTGTTGTTGTGTAATTCATTGTAGAAAATTAAGTTGGCATTGAAACTTTTAGCAAAAAGAACTT
The DNA here is from genome assembly GCF_018991925.1 of Homarus americanus. Taxonomy (NCBI): domain Eukaryota; kingdom Metazoa; phylum Arthropoda; class Malacostraca; order Decapoda; family Nephropidae; genus Homarus; species Homarus americanus. The sequence goes on along the minus strand of NW_024713349.1, from coordinate 310,982 downwards.
GTGGAACGAGATCCCCAAACAGCGAGTTTTACTGTCTGTGTTGTGAGTAGACGTCCAGTTGATGGTATACCTGGTGATAGAGAGCGTCATTGGAGAAGGTTTCGTCATATATTTTGTTCTTTATATACCCCAAGTTCTAATTTATGTTCACTTTGTATTTGGTTGTTGAAAGATGTCAGGAATGAATATATACCAGGCAGTAGCCATGACTTGGTGACCGTTGTTTCCTCCATCTGTTAGAGTCTACTGCAGAAAGGCTGTAATGGTGATTTAACTTTTCTGGAACGGCATCTCCATATTGGTGGTGGTTGGGTGACTTTTGTAGGCCTCGCACCAGAAGCCTGTACACCGGGCGCATTTATTACCGTGCCATCATCCAGTCCTCAGTTTTGGCCGCCCGGTGCACCTCTCACTTCAGCGAGGTGGTAGGTGCATGACGCGTCGGGCCTCTACTTTGGGTATCTGCTCATCTGTTTGATTGGGACGAACTGTGTGTACTGTTTTAGAGCCCCTGTGTCAGCGACTTGTATGTGGGGGTCAGACCACCACACTAAAATGTGTAAATTCATATTAAAACAAGAGATCCAATCCGTTTATGAAAACAGGGAGCGAAGCAGTTCTATATAGCTTCCCGCCGTTGGTTGGCGGTGGACGGTGTCACTTGGGTCGTATTTCAATATTTGTTTGTTGCATACCGAGCATAAGGGGCTTTTATTTCGCCTTTCAATTGAGACAAAAGCATCTTGTATTTTACACCATATCTTTTATGTAAAATAGATACACATATAAACGTATTATCGACACTTGTGTATAATATATTGATATTTCTGTGTTGTCATAATGATCAAGTGCATAATTTACTTATGTATTATGAATGACATTCTCCCTTGTGAACTTCAATAATCTACCATCTTCATCAGGAGAGAGAGAGAGAGAGAGAGAGAGAGAGAGAGAGAGAGAGCATATTCAGTGGTTAATGTTGTATGTAGTTCAGGATCTCAACACAGCCGGCGGTGTAGTGTCTATCTTTTATTCGATACTTATTCACGGAAGGAGACACGAACTTCTTGAGATGACTGTATCGCCAGACCATAATTCACTATACCCTTGGGTCAGATGGTGGGGTTGGTAAGGGTAATTGTGACGTCATTTTCCCTTATCCATTTTTTCGAAATATTCCAATTATAATTCGAAACATGTAATGAGTTCAACTCCACGGTCTTGGCCTTACCAACAGTGAACTTACTAGGCGGTAGCCGTGTCTCAGCCCACGGTGTTGTAGGTGCTGCGAAGACACTGTGGCCACTGATGACAAGCTGACGTGATTAAGGTTAGAGGTGGTTGTCCTAAACAAAAGTTAATTTTAATTGATATATAAATATTGTGTTCCTATCAAAGATATGACTGAAGGCATATGAAAAGAAAACTTGAATTATATTTTCTGTTTTAGGATTTTTCATTTTCAAATGAGCTTTGAATAAGTTGAAAAATGCCTGACAACTAGAGATGCGCAATATTATCGTCAGCTGCCTGACAATTCATTTCGACTTATTTTCGTTTCATTTCAAGCCACTGTAATCAGAGCAATATTTAAATATATTTTTCTTTATTTAAATATCTGCTGTTTAATAATGTGACCGAAAGTCAAATGAGAAAACGCTGATGATTATTATATTCACTTAAGAGTTCCTCAAATTAATAGTTGAACAAGTCCACGGTGTTCACAGGCTAATACATTATTTGTTTATATTCGATTTGTATTCTTCTATTTACAATAAACCTTAACATTTTAGACTTATAAAATAAAGGAAATTACTTTATAACAAAAGACTAAGAGTGTCACTGGTAGCTCTACATATCCCCATTAAGGAAAGCAGGACTACCAGTGTGAGGCCAGACAAGACATTAACAACTTATAACCAGAGATCATATTATTGCCATCTTCCTCTACATGTTTCCACACATTAAAAATAACGTAAATATTCTTTCCCAGTTGTTGTTCATGACATACGTGTGTGTATATAAGCTCTTTATCAGTCTCTTAAGGATTTGAACTGCAAACATTGACAGATAATGTAACATAAAAAAAATGAGAAATATAAACATGAAAATAATCCAGTTTATACAGTCATTCGTAACATTGATCCATCTTACAGTGAAATTACTTGTAACTCCACAATCAGTTTAATGGAAATATTTAAAGTTTTAATATATAAATAAGAAATCAATCATTAACCTTTATTCTATACAAACTCATCGAGAGCCACAGTACTGTCAGTGTTCGAGAACCACCTTAGTTAACGCGAAGGAGAGACACTACCTAGTAATAGTGTCAGTGAGTGTGATTTCTTGCTAATCTAGACCCACCATTTGTTTCATCTCCAGTACATTAGTGTAGTAGAGTGTATAGTTGTGTATGAGGATTGCGCTCACTTTATTCACACCAATTCAAATCACTCGTAAGAATAAAAGGCCGTAGACAAAGGGATAGACCGACTCAGTATAACAAAAGTGGTGGTGATAAATCTGTCCTGGATATCTCTACTTCCTCGCCAGACAAGGAGTTATGGCAGGCTGACACAATGGTTCCTCCTACTCGATAGATATCCATGACTTAAGTTAATTACGAGGATTATGTTTCCGGATTATAATCTTGAGACTTAAGAAAAAGGCACTGAAAGACTTTACTATGGTGATTAATACTACTTGCTGCTGAGTACATATAACTGAGTCCGAGATGGATACACTAGTTGCTTATCTGTGTGTGTGTGTGTGTGTATCTTAGTGTGGCGTGAGGGTGGCTGGTGTCACACTACAGGGAGTATGATGGTGAGACATATGAGTGAAATAGTAGTTATCTTTTACCTTATGCCTCGCTGCTACTTGTCTTGTCTGTTATGGCTGGGCGTTGTTGTGTCTCCGGCTGGGGTCGTGTACGGCCACCTTGAAGCTCAGTCAGACACTACCACCTTTCAACAAGCCTTCCCTGGGTGATGCTTCTCTCTGAGTCAGGTGGCGCTACGTCCGCCAGGCAAATCATTAACAAGTCACATAATTATTTCCTCCATTTTTTTTCTGTGTATTTTTTTTTCGTTTTGATCGACTTTGTTTGAAATCTAATAAGACCATAAAAGATAGTTCTATAAATCGCTGTTTTTAACGTCCACCTGAAGCAACACGTTACTTACGGCATCCAAACTTAATCCACCCTGACGTTGTGGTTTCTCCTGAATATCATATGTTTTCTTAGTCAAAAGGAATTGATGATCATATTAAAATGGTAAAGAGATCGTTCAAATCGAGGGGTTACATCATCGGACTCGAGGGGTTAAATCATCGTACTCGAGGGGTTTAATCATCGTACTCGAGGGGTTTAATCATCGTACTCGAGGGGTTTAATCATCGTACTCGAGGGGTTAAATCAAGCCATTATACACCACAGGGATAAGAATTAATACCTGCATTTCTTGACTCCAAAGATTTTCACAACGTTGACCAGATCCCACGTTTCTGCTCTGTTATACCAAGATATTTATTCGTTTTATATCCAATATGGCAGCACACTTTACTGTACAATATGTTTTTTCTTGCTATTTCAAGTCATAGATTACGTAGGTACAGATGTGAGAGATTTGTTGTTCCTGTAGACGATATGACTGTTCTATGATTGTTGTTCTGAACGTCTCCTAAGAAAGGTACCAGGAAAAGGCTTTCTGAAGTGTATGACAACAAAGGATTATGATTGAACTTGACATTTATCCTCAATAGGTATTTTATATCTCTTCTGTTTACCTGGTCTTGATTAATGTACTAATTACATTATTAGGTTGTGTTAATTTTGGGGTTAGTTGGAAAGAATGACTACATGGTTATATTTTTTCAAGGGTTTGTTTTTCATTTTCTTGGTTAGGTGTGTGGCAATAATAGTGTCCCTACTGTGTGGCATTTTTTTTTATTTTTATTTGTTTAAATTTGTGAAGAGTGGAATCAAGTTATAAATTGGTTCTTCTCTTCATCTCCTCTTGTTCTTTCTCCTTTGAGATGTAAATCGCTACTATATCTTCTTGTGGTCGATACTCGGTGGGTAAAGTACATAAATAAACACAAACATAACTGATATCAACATACACAAGAAATGAAACTTAAATGTACATAATCAAACACACAAATCCACAGCCACACACACACACACACACACACACACACACACACACCCTCCCCCACACACGTCCATAGCCACACACACACACACACACACACACAACAAAAATTACGTGACCTTGGCATAAATTGTTCTCAGAGCCATTCATCTACCAATGTTTACACTTCATGTCAACACGAAGGCCGTGAAGATTCTCCACGACATGAAATTAAAACTAAGATTATTCATAAGCGTGCGTTCGTTTGTTTGTGTATTGTTTGTTGTTTTTAATAATAATAATAATAAAAATAAACGGTTTATTAATAGAGTTGCAGCCGGTGGCTGAAAATATACTGTACAGACTTACATTTGATATAATATGCGTTGAATACATTTACAGGGCTGTGCAGTACATAAATCAGGAGTTGTTTATTATTTTAACAATAGATGGGATGGTGCTGTTCTTATATCTATCGGTGCGGGCTCTTATGGGCTGAATTTTGTTGTAGTGGCGGACTGCGCGAGGTGGGTGGGGGGCTGCCGGTGGCAGGAGGTGGCGATGGCGAGGGTGGTGCATTAGTTGACTGCCAAACCTTTCCATTGCTTGGTGGTGGATGTCACTGAGGGATGGCATTTCCAGGGTGGAGAGAGCGTTGATGTAGCCGGAGTATTCTGCGCCGAGCATGATTCTGCAGGCCCTTTTCTGTACCTTCTCTAGCTGACGTTGTTGGGTGGAGTTGAGAGAAGACGACCAGGCTGGTGATGCATACGTTAGTTTGGGGAGAATAAAGGCGTTGTAGATGGTCCTCAGCTCTGGCGTGGGTGTCCCAAGTGACCTAAGTCTTCGTAGCATGTAGAGACGGTACGAGGCTGCCTTGACTGTGTTATTTACATGGGTGTGTGTGTGTGTGTGTGTGTGTGTTTACTTCTGTATAATAAGAGAGGAGACAGAGTGCTTATTCTTGTATATGTATTTCTATGTGTATGCTTGTGCTACCCTAGAGGTGCCGCTAAACCACTGACGCCCAACCAGCGATACCCACCCAGTGCAGGTCGGTCAGCTCCGTAACGACCAGTTCACTCTCTTAAGATAATTTCTTCCTTTAACCAGAAATCATATCATGTGTAGTCACCTCCCCGCGTGATTTATTGCTGCTTAACGCTGGAGAATATTCACTCTGGGAGATACATCACCAGACACCAGCAGTAAATAGCTCTCTGCTGAATCTATAATCCCGTTAACCTGGTCCTTCACGACGTTGAAATATTGCTCTTTAAATATACGGCAGAAATGAAGGTTAAGGAGAGTATTTACTAATATTGGTGTCATATTTTTTCTCTTTATATGAGATTGAAATTTTCTGTTATGAGTGAAAGTAATAAATGAAAGGTCATCGAGATAGGTACATCTTTTGAGGAAAATCGCATTATGTCATCCAGGAACGATAGTAGTGAAGCTCATTTGATAATCTTTTGTTTTCGATTTTTAGAACATAAACAGATAGCCGTCAAACTTTTCTTGTTGGTTATTGTTCTTATTATTTACATTATTTATGTTATTTCTTTGCTACGTATCCTGTATTTTCTTTCTATTTATATCTTCGTGTTGTGTTCGTAGCCTGACGCTGGAAAGTTCGAGCTAACGTTTTGAAGTTGATTTTCCTAAGATATAGTTGGGTCTACAGTTAAACAGGGGTTCCCAACCTTGCTTCACTGCGGACCGAGGTGTAAACAGTAAAGGGGAGGGGGAATAATTAATAAATTTGTGGACAACATTAAAAAACACAGTGCAGCTTCTCGTGACAACATTGCATATGAAATGATAAATTATGAAAATACTTAGTATATAATTATCATCTTGTAAAAAAAAAAAACTTTATATTTATTTGACTATTACTTGGCTAGACTGATTTTATTACCAGGCTGTCAGAATTTCACTTTTTCTATAACCAAGAGAATTTATCCAGGAAGGTAGAATAAAATTGGCTTAGACTCTCATGGTATTACGAAATATATACACTAACCAAAAGATTATTATCAATATATTATAGACAATTACCATCTCTTGTATAACCTTTCCACACTAACCTGGTCCATAAGCCAGGCCCCTCGTCTGATTGATTCCCCTGAGTGTCATACCTCTCCCCGGACTGCACGTGTATAAGCGTGTATTAATATAGACCATTTATGATAATTGAGCAAATACAGTAATTGGAAGATCCTAACTAACAAGTAAAGGTAATAACCAAACATTACATTGAATATTTTACATTACCATTCAGCCTACCGTCAATCTTGTATATACTGTATAATTACCATCATACATTAGTCTAGATCCATTCATAATTCAATAAAATTCATACACTAGAGGGTTTAAGTTTTCTGCTTACATATCTATTAATACCAATCGTGTGTTTATATGTATTTTCATTTCAATCAAGAGATGTTATAATACCTGAATAATATGTGTTACGTATATACGAAATAAATTACGGTCATCCACTAATACATACTGTATATATTATTCAACACTTGGTTTTAGGAATTCGATTGGCGTGACTACAATAATTACCGCTGAACAGATCGTTGAGCAGGACAAAGCTGTTGGTATATCTGCTAATACTCCTTAATTATTTTAATTAGTTTATTTACTAACCTGGGATACACGTTTCAAGGCCTTACCAGTTGAAGCGTAGTAATACATTATAACATCAACATCAAGACCTTAGTTGTTGAAGCGTAGTAATACATTATAACATCAACATCAAGACCTTAGTTGTTGAAGCACAGTAATACATTATAACATCAACATCAAGACCTTAGTTGTTGAAGCACAGTAATACATTATAACATCAACATCAAGACCTTAGTTGTTGAAGCGTAGTAATACATTATAACATCAACATCAAGACCTTAGTTGTTGAAGCACAGTAATACATTATAACATCAACATCAAGACCTAAGTTGTTGAAGCACAGTAATACATTATAACATCAACATCAAGACCTTAGTTGTTGAAGCACAGTAATACATTATAACATCAACATCAAGACCTTAGTTGTTGAAGCACAGTAATACATTATAACATCAACATCAAGACCTTAGTTGTTGAAGCACAGTAATACATTATAACATCAACACCAAGACCTTGGACATTGATAATAATATAACCGGTCCAGTTGCAGAGTTGATCAACAGATAAATCTTCATTATAGATAAAGTGTAACAAAATTGCCGCCTCAGATGAAGTTGTTGCAGTCATATTGTTGCAGACTTACGTGGGAGGGTTAGGGGATGCGAGTGGACGAGGAAGGTTATAGGTGTGAAATGCATTATGGTAGGAAAAACAAGTTGGTCTTCATGCATGGAATCAAACAGAATAAGCTTATCCTTTCAATACTAACGTGAGCTGTCTATACTAACGTGAGCTGTCTATACTAACGTGAGCTGTCTATACTAACGTGAGCTGTCTATACTAACGTGAGCTGTCTATACTAACGTGAGCTGTCTGTACTAACGTGAGCTGTCTATACTAACGTGAGCTGTCTATACTAACGTGAGCTGTCTATACTAACGTGAGCTGTCTATACTAACGTGAGCTGTCTATACTAACGTGAGCTGTCTATACTAACGTGAGCTGTCTATACTAACGTGAGCTGTCTAAACTAACGTGAGCTGTCTATACTAACGTTGGCTGGTGATGTGTGTGTGCCTGGATGGTGATGTGTCTGTACCTGGATGGTGATGTGTCTGTACCTGGATGGTGATGTGTCTGTGCCTGGATGGTGATGTGTCTGTGCCTGGATGGTGATGTGTCTGTACCTGGATGGTGATGTGTCTGTACCTGGATGGTGATGTGTCTGTGCCTGGATGGTGATGTGTCTGTACCTGGATGGTGATGTGTCTGTACCTGGATGGTGATGTGTCTGTGCCTGGATGGTGATGTGTCTGTGCCTGGATGGTGATGTGTCTGTACCTGGATGGTGATGTGTCTGTACCTGATGGTGATGGTCTGTACCTGGATGATGGATCTGTGTGGTGATGTGTCTGTACCTGGATGGTGATGTGTCTGTACCTGGATGGTGATGTCTGTACCTGGATGGTGATGTGTCTGTACCTGGATGGTGATGTGTCTGTACCTGGATGGTGATGTGTCTGTACCAAAATGGATGAATAATAGACTCTTAGATCTTCTAGGGAAAAAGAAAGGAGTATATAGAAAAGTTAAGAAAGGCGAAAATCACTTACTTGGTTACTATCAGAACCTAACAAGACAGGTAAAAACAGAAATTAGGAAAGCAAAGAGAAATTATGAAATCAAGGTAGCAAACGAATCGAAAAATAACCCCAAAGCTTTTTTATCAACTGTATAAATCAAAGGTTAGAGATACAATAGGTCCTTAAAACTACGACAGGAGAAATGACTGATGATGAGTTAGAAATGTGTAGTACGTTAAATAGTCATTTTCGCTCCGTATTCACAAATGAAAACCTAGCACAGTTCCAGAAGTTCATAAGGTATATAACGACAGTATAGAAAATATGTTGATGGATATCAATATTACTAGTAACGATGTGCTTAAAGTAATTAACAAACTGAAGCCTCATAAATCGCCTGGTCCAGACGAGGTATATGCTAGAATATTAAAAGAATGGAGAGATGAGTTGAGTAATCCATTAGCAGTTTTATTTAATAAGTCATTAGAATTGGGCCTAGTGCCAGAAGCTTGGAAACTTGCAAATGTAGTTCCGATTTTCAAAAAAGGTGATAAATCAATTTCATCAAATTACCGTCCCATTAGTCTCACGTCAATCGTAGGCAAGTTGCTAGAGTCAATTATTGCTACGAAAATCAGAAGCCACCTTGAAACATTCAACTTAATTCATTCTTCTCAGCACGGGTTCACCCAGGGACGTTCTTGTCTCACAAATTTGCTTAGCTTTTTCTCAGAAGTATATGAAGCGGTAGATAATGATAAGTCATATGATATAATTTATTTAGATTTCAGTAAAGCATTCGATAGAGTCCCTCATGAGAGATTGATAAGGAAGGTAGAAGCACATGGAATAGGTGGATCATTATTAAAATGGATTAGGTCATGGTTAACTGGTAGGAAACAAAGAGTCAGCATAAATGGATTTAAGTCAGACTGGGGTGCGGTCAAAAGCGGAGTTCCCCAGGGATCTGTATTAGGCCCTCTGCTGTTTGTTATATTCATTAATGATCTTGATTTAGGTATAACTAGTAGGATTAGTAAATTTGCAGATGATACCAAAATGGGGAGAGTGATAAATTCAGACAGTGACTTTGAACACCTTCAAAGAGATCTAGATACCTTACATGAGTGGTCAGTAGACTGGCAAATGAATTTTAATACTGATAAATGCAAGGTACTACAGATAGGGAAGACGAATACAAACGTTAAGTATAAACTAGGTAACACGGAAATAGAAAACTCAGATTGTGAAAAAGATCTAGGTGTATTTGTTAGCAACGACTTGAAACCTAGAAAACAATGTATTAGCGTTCGCAACAAGGCAAACAGGATTCTTGGGTTCATATCTAGGAGTGTGAGTAACAGAACTGCTGACGTTATCTTGAAACTTTACCTAGCATTAGTGAGGCCACACATGGATTATGCCGTTCAATTCTGGTGTCCTTATTATAGAATGGACATAGATTCTTTGGAGAGAGTACAAAGAAGAATGACAAAAATGATCCATAATATTAGAAACCTTCCATATGAAGAAAGACTGAAAAGCTTAGGCTTGCATTCATTAGAGAGGCGTAGAGTTAGGGGAGATATGATAGAGGTGTTCAAGTGGGTAAGTGGGATTAACAAGGGTAAAATGGAAGATGTTCTGAAGCTCAGTAATAACGAAATATCTAGAACAAATGGCTTTAAATTAGATAAATTCCGATTCAGAAAGGATATAGGCAAGCACTGGTTTGGTAATAGAGTTGTGGATATGTGGAATTGGCTACCGAGTGCTATAGTAGGATCGGGGACGCTAGGGAGCTTCAAGACGAAGTTGGATAGGCACATGGAAGTGCTGGGATGGGTGTGAAAGGGATCTGCCCTGTATGGGCCAGTCGGCCTCCTGCAGTATCCCTTTTTCTTATGTTCTTATATTCTTATGTGCCTGGATGGTGATGTGTCTGTGCCTGGATGGTGATATGTCTGTACCTGGATGGTGATGTGTCTGTACCTGGATGGTGATGTGTCTGTGCCTGGATGGTGATGTGTCTGTACCTGGATGGTGATGTGTCTGTGCCTAGATGGTGATATGTCTGTACCTGGATGGTGATGTGTCTGTGCCTGGATGGTGATGTGTCTGTGCCTGGATGGTGATGTGTCTGTACCTGGATGGTGATGTGTCTGTACCTGGATGGTGATGTGTCTGTGCCTAGATGGTGATGTGTCTGTGCCTGGATGGTGATGTGTCTGTGCCTGGATGGTGATGTGTCTCTGCCTGGCTAGTGATGTGTGTTTATTGAGAGTTACTGTACAAGTAGTGTGATGGACGGATGGAGGTCGACAGGACATCAACACCACCATGACCTTCCCAGTAACCTAACCTAACCTAACCTAACCTGACCTGACCTGAGCTAACCTAACCCCTGCATCTCTGGAGACGTTATGGGGATTTTTAATCCATCAATTAAATAATCTTGGGTGTCTAATCTTCAAGTGATCCAAAGTTAATAAATACTATTAAAACACACACACACACACACACACACACACACGCAGACACACACACACACACAGATGTAATAAAACATGTGTTCCACCGAGACATGTTCAATTGATAACTTAAACGCATTACAATATTATATAACATGATCATAATTAATTATCTAACGTGTGTCTATTTACTACAATTAATTCCTAGGATATAATAGTTGGTAATGCTATTATAAATTAGTCTATATTAAAGTCAGTTAATTTACTCCTAGTTACTTGATATTTTGATGCCAAAGTATATATATATATTTTCATTTTTAAAACATCTATAGGAATTTATTCATATATCTTACACTTTTTAAGCTCGCCTATAGTCCTCCTAGGCGTCGATACGTGTGTTAATTCTTTCATAGTGAGGAAAATTGACCAGAATGACAATGACTGGTCGTCTCTCGCTCTCCTACCACGATAACACCCAGCCTGCACCATCCTGTCCACGATACCATCCGGCCCATCCAGTCTGTACCATCCTGCCCACGATACCATCCTGCCCACGATCCCATCCTGCCCACGATCCCATCCGGTTCTGCAGCACCCACCCCACCACCGCCACCTTCCCTGACTCAGCTTATGATTAATTCTCGTTTTTATTAGTAATCTTGTCGTGTGGGATTAAAATATGCACATTATTTATTGCTTCTCGAGAATATTCACCCAGGGCAATATATCAGGCTGGGGTAACAGTAAACACAGCACTACTGACTCTATGATCACGTCAACATAAGCCCTATTGATATATTGTTTGTGTTTGTGTTTTTAATGTGGAATAAAAAGAGTGAAATGTATTCTTTCATTCTGTAATATTGGTGTAAGTTACTGTAGTATACGTTAGTGCTTAGTCGAGCAGTAAAGGAATCGTTAGGATAATTTTTAATAAACATTCGTGTTATAGGGAGGTGTGAGATCTAGCTTGTGTTCTATAGAAGGCCGTATACCTCTCTATAGTGAGCATTAGTATTCCTAGGATATGTAAACGCTATTTAGTTTTTACTTAAAAAGATCGGACGTAAAATGGTTAATTAAATTGACCCAACTTTAATACAACCCAAATTAACATGAGGTGTGCCAAAAACTTCAGTTCAAGGAAATATTTTGCAAGACAACTTAAGGTCAACTCAGGCAGGAAAGCGAGTCACCAGGTATTCAGGCCAAGTGTTCGCCGGCGAAGACTGCGTCGATGATATCCTTCCGGTTTTTAGCTATGTAGACATTCTGTGACTGTGGTGATGAGGCCTTAACTTCGCCCAGTGGCAGGTCCAGTATATAGGTGCGACTAATTTGAGTAAGACAGTGCAGCATGGTGTTCATAGAGAGGTTTTCTGGGTAAACAAAGTTGACGCATTTTTCACGCGGGGCGTAAGGTGCTGTTATATTATATGTACTCTGGGGATGTTGTCTGGAGCCGCTGCGCCTGGCGGTAACTTACATGGTGGACCCAGAGTAGGCCAGTCCTCAGGGGTTTCATTGCTTGTTGCTCCACTAGAGGCTTAGGGAGATTTTTTTCTCCTCGGTTTTTCAATTGGTGAATTATCTTTGATTTTCGTGATTTTTGCTTGTTGGTGATGGGTGTGTTAGTCAGAATCACTGCCAGAATTGTGGTAGTTGGCGTGCTTTACGGAATTGAGACAGTTGTAGTCCAGTGATCCCCTGAGGTCTGTTTAGCACCTCCTTTCTCCCTTTCTGTCTCCACAACATCTTCAGTAGTCTTAGTAGTGTTAACTTCATTCTCACTCACCTCTGTATGGAAAATCGCCATAAGATCCAGAGTATCTTTTGGTATATCCATGGTGGGGATTTTTGTACACTCGAAGAGCCAGAGACCACATGACTGTTGTGGTAACACTTGCCACTCCGCCAGAATGATGTCAGCTAAACAAGGATTTTCCCTAGTTAGCCCGAGGGCATGCCTCACCCCCTGGCCATGAGTGGTGGGTCTCGTGCCAGCTATATTTATCGGCATAATGCGGTTAAGTCCCAAACTTCACAATAGTCCAACAGCTTCCAACCAGTCCAGGAGTCCTTATACCTCTCTACCTCAGCCACTGACTCTCTCTGTGCACAAATACTCTCAAAATAACGCTGCAAACCAGGACTTAACTCATCCCCTCCGTGTTGCTGTCCAGATTCCCGTTTTGTTATTTGTTTAGAATAATGGCGTGATAATAAATATTGAAATATATCATAATGCCTTAATTATTACAGTGACACGGATGACACTGAGTTGATGATTATAGTGACATATATTTATGTAACTTCTCTGGGATTATAGAATACTCAGCGCAGTATGTTTTTAGATCTGATAATAAACATTTATAAAATATATTGTGTACATCAATGGTATTAAATCAATCTACTCATTAAGCGCGTTAGTGCGTTATACAATGTATTTTTTATGATAGGGAAATAATAACGTTAATGACTTTTATTATGACGTAGAAATAATGACGTTAATGACGCTCATTATGACGTAGAAATCATGACATTAATGACGCACATTATAACGTAGAAATAATGACGTTAATGGTGCTTATAGAGTTCTCTCAGTAAGTCAGTGAGTTTCCACAGTCGTTCAATCAAAGAAAAACCTGATACACACACACACACACACACACACACACACACACACACACACACCTCCCCAAAATAATGTTGTAATTCGATGGTTGACTTTATTATACAGTACAGGCGGTGGTGGTGTTACAACAGATTAAAAAGACCTTTCTTAGTATTTTCCTGCAAGATTATGCACAGGACTTTTGTATCTGTCGCCCTTCTGGTGTCCTCAAATGGAGGTGAAGGAGATGAATTATTATTAGTTTCTACTTATATTTAAGATGAGATCCAAGAGGAGTTATGAGAGTACAATAATACTTTAAACATATCCATAATAATAATAATAATAATAATAATAATAATAATAATAATAATAATAATAATTATAATTATCTTTAATACTAAATAAAAGCTTTCAATAATAATACTATGAAAAATGTGACTTATTCCTGACAAATTGTAAGAGAAACGATTTAACAGGCTTTGTAGAACGACCACAAAAATATTAAGAAAAATATACCAAGTGCATGCTGGGGCTGCCCTTAATTACGAAGGTGCGTGAGTCTGTTTATTCAAAGCCGCTGTAAGTTTTAGATTCTGTGCTTCGTAGAGGGAATTCGGGAACCTCTTATTCAACACTGTAATAAATATTATATACTGTATAGGTAAGTAGATATAAATAATAATATGTTCGATTAATCTGTAGACTGAATACAAAGTTTAATAAATTTATCTCTACAGAAAATGTTTAGTTTTAACAGAAAAAAATAGTAATAATTCCCATAATAAAACTTGAATGAGGTAAGTCGATTAGAAGGATTGTGAATGAAATTGATAAAAGGAAGCAGTGTTAAACAGACGCACAGAATCTGACTAAAGCAGTAATCATGAAATGAGTCCAAATATGCAGAAGTGTTTTTCAGTAAGTTATTATTGATTCAAAAGTAACATATCCTCTTGTTTAGTGATAAGAATAAACATTTGAGTAATGCCTTCTGCTTTGTGTTGACTTATGGATGACAAACAATGCGACTGAATGCAAAAAAAACAGTTATATAGGAATTATTAATTTACTGAAGGAAAATTAGGAGACTTAGTTCACTAATGTAAATCACTCGTGGAGAGAAATATAAATTTTTTGGTGAAATTTTAAGGTAAACTGTAAGGTATTAGTGTTAGGTAATGGAACTATATGGCAGCAAGGGCACACTGGATGGCTGAGAGTGAACCTAGGAGAACTTTATCGTTTATCAGTAAATAAAAAAAGTGATGGAATTTTAGCATTGAACAATCCTTGGTGGGGTACCTCATCGCTCTCCTTTGACTACAAATGTGTAAAGTTTATCTTTTTTTACAACGTACATTACACTCAATAGTACCATCATCAAAAATCCTACATCAACCCAGACATTTCTGCTCGCTACGTTCATATATAACCCGTAATAGCACTCGCTGGAACCCTCTGCTACATAACCTTTGACCTGTGTCAGTTTAGCCATCGCCAGTTCAAAAAATTCTCGGTAGATATATACCAGGAAGGTGCGTAATGGGTCCACACATCCATTAAGGCCAGTTTAACTTCCTCGTGTTAAAATATGTCTAGTGGCTGTGCGGACACGCTGTACAATTTCCTGAAATGTTTCGCCCCCCTCCCTCACTCGTGACCTGGTGAAACGTTGCTGCCTGGTTGTTGGGTGCCAGAGCTGGTCCTGTTAGTGAGTGACCCACGAGTCGACGATGCCTTACAGGATTAACATGTATTTGATTATCTACTCAATAAGACTGATTTGGGGAATACATCTACCTCTCGTTACAGTAGGTTGATAGTTCGAATCTCACTGTGGGAGACTAGCACACACACACACACGCACGGAATTCACAAACCATCTCTGACAATCTGCTATTCCTCCTTAATACAGGTCATGAGAGGTTTCCAAATCTTCGTAAATTTGCTTAAATAATGAAGAAAATTATATTAATGAATTGGCAACTCAACTACAGCCACAGCTGCCACAAGATTCTCACATCAAATTTTCTTCATTATTTAAACAAACATACGAACATTTGGAAGCTTCTGATGACCTTAAATAACAATGAATAGTTTATTATTATAAAATTGTTACCTTTGGTTTGTTTAATATTTATCCTGACAGTGATACAGCCCAAAACAATCACCATTACATACAGCCTTCCTTTACCAAGTATTGCCAGGTAAAATTGCGAGCACGAGACCCAGGGTGGGATCAGTGAATTTTTGCCTGACTGTACAACTGAAAATAAATCTATACTGTAAAAACAATATTTAGTTGTCATCATGGATCAGACCGCGCTGTTTGACAGATCTTATCATATCCTGCGTAGGTTGATATTTCACACTTCCCTCTCTGGCCTTTACTGCCTCAGAAACATGAACCAAAGCTGCCTGCTTGTGTTGAATTTTGTAGTTTGTTTCCTTGCTTAGTTTTAACGGGATCCACCTTTGAAAATATCCTCTCCGCGTCTGCATTGGAAGTTGGAAGGGCCAGCAGGTCAAGGACAAATTGTGGCAATGCGGAAAATGGTGGTTCATCATCCTCATTTTTCAGTTTACGTAATCCTATGAAAAATGTTCCAATATTGTTTGTTTGTTTGATATCATCTGGGAGAGACATGTTGTGCAAATGCCGCCATTCATCATCAAGTGCCTGGTGATCCCCATTATAAATTCGCGGTACTTCCTTGGCACTTTCTAACTGGTAGCTCTGTACAAAGCTGCAATAACTTATTATCGAAAGGAAATCTGGCCTTCATTTGTTGACAGGCTGTTATGAGGAATAATCGACATTTTTCTGACATCTTTCAGTAGGTCGTTTTTGCCTGCAAATTCAGATGTCTGGCGTAGTGTAGTGTATGCACACCAGCCCCAAGATATAGTTGGTCATCTGATAGGTGGTCCTCTACTTTTTTGGGCTCAATTGTATTTATGTCATGTCTATTTAGGGGATCGTGTCTATAAAAACATCTCAGGTCGCAAGTTTAATTTCAGCTCTGCCTACCATGCGTCGCAAACCTCAGGAGTCCATTTCCTGGTTCATTTTTTTCATCCTCTCAACATTTATGTTGTGCATATGTGAGATTTTATGCTGTTTGACAGTTGATATTTCGGTAGACAAATCTGTACGTCAAAAACTGCAGCATGCTCTATTGCCGTTGTCCTCCACCCTCCTGAGCCAATCCTTGAATTCCTCATAGTGAAGTCACGCAGCCCGAAATGTTCGCTTTGGCGGCATTGTTCATCAGGTTTTTTGCAAAATAAAGTAAATGGGTTAAAAGAGGAACTGGGGGAGGGAGGGAGAAACAGAGAGAGCGAGACAGAGAAACAGAGAGAGGAGGGAATATAATGAACAATTATATTCAATATATATATATATATATATATATATATATATATATATATATATATATATATATATATATATATATATATATATATATATATTTATTTATTTATATATATATTGACAATGAGAACCAACACATGTTGCTTATAACTTACCTTTTAGCTTCTTGTATGTTGACTCTGACTAAGATGTTCCAGGGAAAGAGTTAAACATATACAGAATTATTATATTACTTTAACAAGTTCAATATGTAAGTTCTGAGGGCACCGATCATACTTTAAAACAGCTATTATGATATTAATTAATATATATAAAACAGTCCATAATGTTAAAGTAAAGTTGGCAATATTATATAATTCTTAAATCAGTCGGTAATATTTCCGCATTGCTATGGTATGCGGTCGCCATATCTGCATGAAATAAAGGGACGCATACCCGTAGAGTCATATTACCGCACTTTGGCATCACTGCCACCATGTTGTTGTCCAGATTCCCGTTTTCTGTCGACAGCCAGAGGAGTAGGACAGTCACAGGAATAAGACCGCGAGAAAGTGAGATTTTTTCCAAATATTCTTCCTAGATGAAAAACACCATTGGTATTTCGCTGAGAAGTAGTCTATTTTTTTCCGGGAACATTTTCAGACAACGTTTGATCTTAACTGTCCAATAGAGGTCAATAAAGATTCGTGTCGAGCTATTTCCGTGACCACTCGACTGTGAAAATTGTGTTGAGACAGGACTAAACTTAAGGTAAGGCCTAATTGACAGACAGACAGACCGACGCATGGTAAAAGAAACCATCCCATGAACAGAACAGATCAATATACCTGTCACAAGTTCTATTATGACAAGTAAAAAACAAATACTAAAACCCCTCATTATTTTATTACTACCAAGAGTTTTTAACATGTTTATAATTAATTAACTCCATGTAACTATGTATCAATAACAACAAAATAGTGTCACTCCTCCTTAACACTTGTATGTAAATATACCTTGATAAATATGACAACTTTATTATCCATTTACAATCAGTGTGAGTTCAAGTTGAAAGATTTCTACAAATATTAAAATCGAGAGTAGCAGCGATTTTTTAACACCGACACGAGTTGAGGAGAAAAATTTACACCGTGTAAATCTGCCGACATAACAGTAGCTCTCCTCACTCCGAAATGTGGGAGTCAACCATGTTTTACCGAGAGGAATCCTGGGTATCATCAATCACACTCCCACACGCGAGGCAGCCACACTTCCAAGGATTATGTTTCCCCTCTCTCTCTCTCTCTCTCTCTCTCTCTCTCTCTCTCTTTCCGATAACAGTTAACGTAACCTGTTTGTTATTGTTTATCTACCAAAATTTTTTAGAAAACCAAGACTTCCCTATTTTTATGTTGTCTCTAAAGCATCATTTTATCTCATACGCAACAAGACAATGAGAGACCTTATACCGCGTCTCAGACCAACTACTGGGAGAGGTATGTCCCAGACTCGTGGCTTCGTGTTTCATCTTTCGGGAAGGTTATGTTATGAGCTGATGGTGAGTTCTACCAAGTGTTTATTTACCAAATTTTAAGAGTTTTTATCCAACAGCTCTGAAATATAATGATTTACAGAAATTACACTTTGTTTTGGTGATTGTGTTTAACTATGACACATACAAGTAAAATTTTATGTCACGCCGCAAATTCTCCAAGGTTAATTTCTAGAGCAGAGTTGATTTTTATACAGGTAGTCTTGTGTTTTTGAAGCTCATCCTCATTGTCAAAGAACTGTTATTGACGTCACTACCTGGAGAAAAGCAACATCATAGAGAACGTCAGTGACCCTTTCAATGCAATATATCCAATAACCTTGACCTTTGACCTCCCTTCAAAAGTAGAGTGCTTATTGTATACCCAACAATGTTCAACCATGAGGAACGGTCAGATTTAGTGCGGGTATGACAGATAATTATGTTTCATTACAGTAGTGAAAATGGTGACAGAGAGACACACAGAGAAGAGGTCATTCCAATACCTTGCAAATACATTCGGAGGCAAGGTTATTTAGACAAAAGACTCCCATGTGGTATTTTGGTCCAGAATAAGAGTCCGTAAATTTCAGAACATGCATAGTAGCGGGTTAATCTGGCCATTTAATTCATGTAAACACAGTTTGTTTACCAGGAGAAACAGCCTTTGTTGGCGTCCTGACCTACAGTTCTGGTGAATAATTTGTAGAGTTATTTGTTTACTTCTTCAGTAGTCAGTACAGCCTCTAGTCAGGGAGCCAGTCTGTGTAGCTGGTGTTTTAAGGCTGGGGTATGACCTACTACCTGACACAACACGTTCACCCATATTATTATTATTATCTCCCTCCCGGCATCAAACTTGTCTTGCAATAAAGGTCACACAGAACACAGAGTCCAAAACTGGTGGCGGCTGGAGCAGGTTCTTGATCTGCTTAGTGGTCAATTGTTTTTTGGTCATTTGTAGAAGATGTTTTAACGGTTGGGTGGTTGAAGGGGCTAAGGATATCGTGTTGATCGTAGTTTAGGATCCCTGGTTAGTGTTTGTAAGTCGGGACGATGGTATTCGGACAAAGGTAGTGTCGCTTTGTCCTGTCCGGTAGAGGAGGAAGAGGGTCTGGTCTTGCGGTGTCTGGGAAGTTTTTTACTGTAACTACAACTATTAACAATCGATACCACAAACAGTATTATTATAGTATGAATTAAAAGTGTCGATAATACTTGCCTAAGATCGATGGCACTGCTTACCATTCTATATCTAACAGGACATACTGCAAAGACATTGGCTGTAAGTTGTGGTTGACAAATGATTGCAATAGTTCATTAGTTATGTGAAGTGAAATCAACACGCAGACACTCATGAATTACTGGGACTTGGTGATTACAATGCACGAGTGTTCCAATAATGTTAACTGTCACGACCACAAATTATTCCATTAACAACATAGTGAGCAACGATGTAGAAACAGAGGAGATAAAATCGACGCTACATAACTCTTACATAAGTTATTCCACACCTGTTCGGATCTTTACTATTCCCAGGTGCTGAGTCCATAAAAGATCCATAATTAACGTTCTCAGGTAAATGTATATCGTAATGGATGGCCGATTTTCTTAATGGAACACGCAGAGTTGCCGCTGACTATGATTTCATCGTCAACAGATTTATCAGTCCCAAAGGTCAAAGCTGAGCTGGGTTTTTTTTTCTCTCTATTTCGGCTCCAACGGGCTGACTGGGTCGACACATCAGGCGTCTTCCCAGAATTGTGATGGTGCCCTTTTTACGGAACTGTAGATGGTATATTAACACTGGGGTCGTTAATATTCACGGTCATGTACTAGAGGAATGTATGGTACTTAATTTTTCACTGTTGATGTCGAGTGTGTGTGTGTGTGAAAAAGGTTTGTTAGTCTAGATGATAATTTCAGTGCCTCATGGAGCTGATACTCCTGCCCGTTTCTTATACCCACCGACACATTCACTATAAAGCGTTTGCAGTAATGTCGTATATTTCTCAGTAACATTATTTTCCCATATTTGATATATTGATACTCATTTAGTTATACAGTATACAGAAATTAATTATTAGGCAATCTGAACTAATTTTAAATAACTAGCCATCTGTCATTCATATTAGTCAGTGTTACTCGATCACCCGCCTCTTATCATGCAAGTGGGTTGAGACGAATTTCTGCTGTTGACTGTACAGTGCATAACAGGCCGAGGTCTGACCTTCAGTATCAATTTGAGCTGCTCTGTGTACATTTATTGTATTTTTTTAAGTAACAATTTGCTAGGATCAAACATGAAGCCTGGGGTTTTGTTGAAGCAGTTTATCTTACATGCAACTATGGAGGTAATACAGTTTTGTTGGACAGACTATCTATATATTATTTTGGTTTTACTGTGTGGCAATACTAAGACATTACTACCTCAAACAACAGACCAAACTTATACACATCAGAGCCATTTGTATCCCCATACGAGTGGATAAATTGTCAATGTTTGCATTTAGTTTGTGATGATACTCGCATGACTCGAGCACCGATCGGTCTGGATGAACATTATTGTTGGTCCTATGCGTATATCCCCGCGGCTCATTGGGTTTCACTGGTAGTTTGTGGGTCACTTGAGGGACTCTGATTACTATCACTTGTCTGGATAGCTATATAACTTACAGTAGGTCAATATTTCTTAGATTAATTCCATTTTTTTTTCTGAATTTCATACATAAACATTACATAATTACACTGATGTCTACAGCTGATAACTGATTTCTTGTTTGTAATGTGGTCAATTACTGTATAAAAGCTGCTGACCCTTGACTTATATGGTTGGTTCGTGACTGTTGGATCAGATATTGTTTCATAGTCACAGTTATCATAAAGTATTTTACCTGGATGACTTAGATTATACTGGAATTTCCGTTTTACACTAGAGATAATGTTTTAATTAAGTAATATTTTACACTATAAATAATATGTTCATTAAGTAATATTTTCCCTAAAGGTAATATGTTCAGTCATTAATATATTACAATGATAACTAAAATATACGTCTGTCTCACTAAATTTTCATCTACCTGGGAAAATAATATGGTAATGGATAATCTATATTAGAAATTTGCATTCCATTCTGATATAAAAAGAAAAAAAAAGGTGAAAATTATAAAAAAAAAATCCTTATTAAAATGAATAGTTCCGCCATGAAAAAAATCTTATGAAGGTATTAATTGATTATGATTGTCAGCTCAGTCATTTTCATTTTTCATAACTGTTATTCACCATCTGTTAATACCCCGAGAATAACAGTAATGACAGTTTTGTTTTTCTATACACTTAATGAGGCTCAAGAGAGACTTAACTCATAACTCAATGTACTTTATAATGCTTGGTATATACAGTAAGACTCTACACTGTATAAGACTCCAGGGACCAGAATGTATATTACCTAATTGGTTACGAGAAGTCAATGTATCAAAATAACGTGGAGGAATAGCATTAGTATTATTACAGCGAGTCTCTTGTTTAATTATAAAGTGGGTATATAAAGGAATTAATTCTCTTATGGAATGATTAAGTAATGATCTTAGTCCGTGATGGGTATGTGTGGGAGGGGGTTTGTGTGTGGGGTGATGTGTGCGAGGAGGAGGCTTGTGTGTGGGGTGATGTGTGTGGGGGATTTGTGTCTGGAGGTGTTTGTGTGTGGTGGTGTTGTGTGTGTGTGTGGGGGAGTGTGTGTGTGGGGTGTGTGTGTGGGGGTGTGTATGTGTGTGTGTGTGGGGGGGTGTGTATGTGTGTGTGGGGGTGTGTATGTATGTGGGGGGTGTGTGTGTGTGTGGGGGTGTGTATGTGTGTGTGTGGGGTGCGTATGTGTGGGGGGGGGATGGAGTGTGTGTGTGTGTGTTGGGAGATAACTCTCAGATATGTGTAGGCCATTCGTGTTGTCCAAATTCCAGAGCACTAAATAAGGAATGATAGGAAAGGAATGTTAAAGAAGGAATGATAAGGAAGGAATGATACGGAGGGAAGGATAAGGTGGGAATGAGGAGGAGGGAATGAGGAGGAGGGATTGATAATGAGGGAATGATGAGGGAATGATAAGGAAGGAATGAATGATAAGGGGGGAATGATAAGGGGGGAATGATAAGGTGGGAATGATAAGGAAGGAATGATAAGGGGGGAATGAGGAGGAAGGGTTGATAACAAAGAAATGATAAGGAAGGAATGATGAGGGAATGATTAGGATGGAATGAGGAGGGAATAAGGAATGAATGATAAGGAGGAAATGATGAGGGAATGATAAGGAAGGAATGATAAGAAAGGAATGATAAGAAAGGAATGATAAGAAAGGAATGATAACGAAGGAATGATAAGGGCTGCCATCTTTAACGCCTATCAACCAAGAGCAACTAATAATCTTCACTTCCTAAGATGTCAGTTATCATCGGACAAACGCCTTATATTTTCGTTCAATACACCGGACTGAGATCTCTTACGGGTGGTTTACAGTAATTTAAATTTTTCGTGACAATGTGTTAAGAAATTTTATAGAAACACTGAATAATGAACAATAGATTTTGCATATAATTTATTGAGGTGATTGGTAACCTAACCTAAAAGATACAACTATGGCTTAATCCCTTGAGTACGATGGCTTAATCCCTGAGTAAGGTGACTTAATCCCTTGAATACAATCTCCACAGCCACCATTGTAGTTTAGACAATATCAGTAGTGAAGAATATTATCAAACTATTATACATTGAACAGCGTCTGCGTGTCTTTCTCATACGTGAGTGAGATCCAATTACACACATTCTCACTGACGAAGCTAATTCTCTCTCTCTCTCTCTCTCTCTCTCTCTCTCTCTCTCTCTCTCTCTCTCTCCCTTCACGTCCCTGTAAATTGACCAATTCATATAACATGTACTGTACAGGCTCACTGATTCACCTGTTTGAAGGTAATTCCACTTATAATTTATCCCAGACGTATTTCAGTAAACCCTACTGTAGGTGTCAGTAACCAACAGTAAGAAAAAGCGTAACAGGTTGGGAATAACGATAACAATATTCCACCATAAACACAGCAGCGGCCAACAAAATATTTCAAAAACTGTGAATATATTGGTTAGATTAAGCCTCATTTTCCGATGAACGGCAGTTTAAGTTCGGCGTTAAATTGGTCCGTTCATGATAGACTGAGTTTTCCTCAGTGGAGCTAATAGAGTGGAGAGAACGGGTGGTGCCTAGCTGGACCTGACAGCTAGTGTGCAACAGACCGGCCCAAATTGTTGATGTCGATTAGACACGGTCGAGAAATCGGAAGGTTATATTCTGGCCAATTCTCTTCATAAAGAGAAAGAATAGAAGAAAGACGGATATATATATATATATATATATATATATATATATATATATATATATATATATATATATATATATATATATATATATATACATACATACATACATACACGCCTAATAGAGATAATTGCCTATTAGCGATAACTTCTATGTATTTCTGTTTTGCGGGAAATTTCTGACTTGCCATCAACGTTCATGTTGATCATCAAAACTCCTAATAATCAACAGCTTCATGCAAACCCTAACCTTACCGGACCTATTTTAGATAATAACGGCTTATTTTTTCATGTACAAATAAATTTTTATTAAGTTATAGCGATAAAACCCAAAATTTGGACGAATTGGTTAAATACTCAAAAGTTGTGAAATACTGAAAAGAAAAACTTATTTTTCCTGAAAAAAGGCAACACTCCCTTCACCAGACTTGAGGACTTGCTTAGCGTCGCCTCATTCAATCTGCCGTGACGAGGTGGTGGACCGCCACCCAGGGACAACAACCCCCGGCTCTCCTCCTGAGGCTGACGTAGCTACATTATCACTGATGCAAATAAGAGAAGAGGCTGCCTTGTCTGGAGGAGGGGCTACACTGTTCGCTCACCTTCTCTGGTCTCGGCTGTCCTCAGGTGTGCAAAATGTATTTTTGATTAGTTTCTTTCGTCTGTCTTTTAGATTATTCAAACTGGATATATTAACAGTTGCATCACTTTAACCAACTGTAGCGTGGTTAAGTTCTCACAGTAATGAAATTCACAAAGTAAGTTATTTAATGTCCGTCATATTCATAGGAAATACACAATAAAATAATAATAAGAAAATTAAAACATTGGCATAATAACATTTAATTAACATAATTCTTACTGAAAGAAAAATTAACAATAAATAATTAATTCTATTGAATAATAAATTGTTAGATTATAAAAATACAAACTAATATTTTTTAGGAATCACTTCAGTATCAGAACCACCAATCATCTCGTACATGACTAGTTTCTTCCTCACTAAAGACATGAAACAACTTGAAGTAATTCTTTTCACTTAATTAGAAGACTTGAATTATTAAAGTTTAAGACATTAATGTATAGAAATTACTCTGTCATACGCCTTAATGACATGGCAATTATCCATAAGCTCAACTCTGGGGTACAAAGTTCTCAAGCGTGTACAGTGTCCTATATAAACGCTCAGAACACTTCCAATAAAACATTTGCATTAGTAAACACCACTTACAAGCGTCCACCAGTAAATGTTTATTTCTCAGTTGCTGTTGTGATGATTCTTTGTCTCAGCACCCAAGCATGATACACTCCAACAGCTACTGGTCAGTGGTCCTGTAGTAGTAAACCTCATAAGCACTTTACTTTGTTTCTAACCAATCGACCCCTTGTTGAACTCGTCTGGAATTCACTTACTTGTGAGGAAGATATTTACCCATATAGTTTATGTAAATGTCTTCGTAACCCCACTACACGGTGTCATCTCCAGGGCTCGGCCACGACTACCCCAAGGCACACACGCATCTCCTCTCTTCCACGCAAGGGATCACCTGTGTAGTGGAGGCCTTTCAGCGATGCCTCCTACCATTCACCTCTTCATAATTCTCACACATTTTTCAACATTTATTATACATTATATGTAATCTTTATAACTATAAGAACAAGAACAATATATATAGCAATAGATACTAATTATCTACAGCTTATAAATTTCAATCGTTCGCTAGGTAACTTAAGGTGGGTTTTGCCCATAGTTTCACCCTGCCTGGTAATCGAACTCGGGTCCACTAGCTTGCGTCGCGAGCATGCTGACCATTAAACCACAGGTCGCCACACACACACACACCTCTGGTCTCCTGTGCTGTAAGTGACTCCCGTAGACTCTTTCATGTTATGTCAACCAGTAAGATTTAAGGAAGAATCACCTGTCAATTATTAATTTCATTGCAACATTAATTTCATCTTGTAAGACGAGAGAGACCTCATGTTAGATATTTACTTGTTACTGAGAACAAACTGTTTGTTTATTATGGTTAGCATTGATGTAAACACTGTATAAATCTTAGTTTTATATTGTAGTTTAGTTGTGACCAGCAACACGTTTTCTCAGTTCGCCGTCAGGTATGATTGAGGTGTTCCGTCGGCCTCAGGGATCTGTTTACTTTATGTTACTGGTTAATAATTTTCGGGCTAGACTCGGTAAAAACCGAGGCTCGTTTTATGGTTCCGCTGCGGCATAAAATACTGTCGTGTGTAGACATTCATTCTGTACGACCGGAGAACATAACATATAAAGTTCAATGTAATTGCTTACCTCATCTAGATCTGATTCTTACACACACACACACACACCTACTACTGCTGCTGCTGCTTTGCTTTGCCATGCTTTGCCTTTCTTTACTTTCACTCGGAATCGAGGAATCGAGTAAGATGATCATCCATCTATGATACAATGATATGAGTTATTAAGTATGTCACCTTCGTTGGTGAGCTGTCAGGTGACTCAAGAGGATGATTCGGGACCGACAGAGCCGTCCACAGACGTTGCACGTGTGGAAGGCTACATCCAGTGCGGGAGGGGCGGCGGCAGCGTTATCTGGCGCTTGTCTACCTTGGTATGCAGTCGGGCTAACTCAAACCTAATGACACCTTCTCGTGTGGTGCTCCTCCAAGCACTACGGTGTCGAGGTATCGTCTCCCAGGTGAGGGGGTTGATTTGGCACTTTTTCAGGTTTACTATTCGTTGGGTGACTTTAAAGTAACTGTTTTGGCAGTTTACTGTCGTCCATGCAGGTACCATGGACAGTCCAACGTAGTTTTTCATGGATAATGGTAACCTCGATGCTCCTACAGTTGGTGTCAGTGAGAAAACTGGCATTTGTTCGCTTGTCTTCCCAGCGAATTCGGAGGATGGAATTTAAACTACATTGGTGAAAATTTTCATGTGGTCTGAGGTGCCACCTGTATGTGTCCCATGTCTCGCTGCCATATAGCAGGGTGGGGAGGATGTCTGCTCGATATACGTGCAACTTTATAGATAATTTCAGCTCCCTACAGCTGAAGATACAGGTACGGAGTCTAACTAAGGTTTTAGATGCACATCTGATCCGATGTTGAATCTCTTCGTCGATGCCCGCGGTGGTGGACAGGTGGGAGTAGAGATATTGAAATTGGGTAACATTAGTGAGGGTAGTACCGTTAAGCTGGACGGATAGTGGAGGTGTGGTTGGAACAGGTGCTGGCTGAAAGAGAATCTTAGTCTTACGTACAATCACCTGAAGGCCGAAATGTGCATACGCATTTGCGTAGGTGTTCAGAATCTTTTGCAGGTCGTGTTCTGCTTGAACGACAAGAGCGACGTCGTCTGCTTACTGAAGTTCAGTAATGGAAGCGGCCGACACCTTTGTTCCTGCCTGGTGTCGTCTTATGTTGAAAAGTCCACCCCACCGGCTAAATTGACATTGGCACGAGTAAGGAAAAGAGAGTTGGTGCCAGTACACATCCTTGTTTTACCCCCGTTTAGATGGGGGAGAACTCAGACTGGATGCCATTGTGCAGGACACAGTCGTTCATGCCATCGCCTCACAATGGCGATGAATTTTGATCGGCAGCCAAAGCGGCTGAGGGTCCGCCAAAGGGCTTTCCTGTTGACCGAGTTGAAGGCCTTGGTATGGTCGATGAAGGCCATGTACAGTTGCCAGCAAAAGTCCTCTCACAACTTGCTGCACAGGGCTGTGGAAGTACAAGTCACGACGCTGTTCTCTGCACTTTTCCTGTATCTGGCGGGCAACAAATATCATGTCAGTGGTGCCACATTGATATTCTGGGAGGAAGTCTTCCGCCTCAGGAAGTCTGTTTAGGAGAACTCTGGCGACAATCTTGTCATCTACGGACAGCAGCGTAATCCTGTGGTTACGTTAGGTTATCCTTAGGGTGAAATAAGGAGGAGTTGTAATCTTCATATGGTCATGTAGAGTGACGGTATATTACAAAATTATCTGTTTAATATAGGAATGTGTAAAGATAATCTGCCATATTATTATTGCTGTTGTTTCTTTTGTTTATTAATCATACACGATATTATTAACATCACTATTGATCACAAATATTGCAGTCAATAGAATGCTGAAGCAACTTTTCTCTCTTTAAACAATAATTTATCGTTTTCAGTTTCCTCTCATTATTTTAAAATACAGATAATGGTGCACCACTAAATAATATAACATCAAGGCATTTATACATGTCATTTCCACATACATACACTTTGAATAGATAATACCTCTATAAATAATGTTATACCCTATTAAAAAATTTTCATTGGTCAGGTGAATAGATATGATACTTTTATGACTTTTAACAGCTGACTTTACAAATTAACATCATTCACTCCTGACAAGAAATACAGTGTTATCTTTCGAAAGTTCCTAATCTTCTTGAACAAAAACACTCGTGGATAAGAGTGTGTACAGCATTAACTTAATGTTAGTTAATTTACAACATACTATTTTGAGTCTCTTGAATTTACATGCGTTTCATCGGCGTCTGTTGAATCAGTATTGAGTATCGTAAAGTCTAAGGAATCATTGCTAGACGTAGTCAATTTGATAAATCTCTCATGATTATTGCCAGGTCTTAAAGAAATAGGCTTCTGGTAAAATCCGATTAAGAAATATTCATTATCGGGATATCGGAGGACCTATTAGCTAGGGTTTCTAAGGTGGCTTCATAAGTGGACGTTGTCAGATTTATAATTTGAGTGGAATTTGTTTCAGAACTTGATGTTTCGGAGATTGGAGCAGGACAGTTCAATGTTTTTGAATCATTGAACATTAATGGCATCATGCTCGTAATAATTATAATACAAACATAGAAACATTGACAGGAGGCAATCCAAGGCGTGATAGATCGATAGATGGTAATCCAAGGCCTGCTACATCGACAGGTGGTAATCCAAGGCCTGATACATTGATAGCTGGTAATCCAAGGCCTGCTACATCGATAGATGGTAATCCAAGGTTTGATACATTGATAGCTGGTAATCCAAGGCCGGCTACATCGATAGATGGTAATCTAAGGCCTGATACATCGACAGGTGGTAATCCAAGGCCCAATACACTGATAGCTGGTAATCCAAGGCCTAATACAGTGACAGGTGGTAATCCAAGGCCTGATACATTAATAGATGGTAATCCAAGGCCTGATACGTCGACAGGTGGTAATCCAAGGCTTGATACATTGATAGGTGGTAATCCAAGGCCTGATATATTGACAGGTGGTAATCCAAGGCCAAATACATTGACAGGTGGTAATCCAAGGTCTTTTACACTGACAGGTCGTAATCCAAGGCCTGATATATTGACAGGTGGTAATCGTAAGTGTGATATATTGACGGACCGTAACCCAAGGCCTAATACACTGATAGGTGATAATCCAAGACCTGATACATTGACAGGTGGTAATCCAAGGCCAGATACATCGATAGGTTTTAATCGTAGGCCTGTTATATTGACAGGTGGTAATCCAAGACCTGATACATTGATAAATGGTAATCCAAGGCCTGATACATCGACAGGTGGTATTCCAAGGCCTGATATATTGATAGGTGGTAATCCAAGGCCTGATATATCAATAGGTGGTATAAAGGGGGACGCGGCTCTTGAGTGAATAGTTCTAGACATCTGTAAGGAACGAAAAAATGTCATTGTTAGATATTATAAAAACATAGGTTATTTGTATTTATATTAAAGCTAATGTCTTATGCCCCGGAGACTCTAATCAATTCAAGAATAAATTCAACTTTCACATAACATTCGGTCAGTGTATGAATGATGCTAAAGTCTTAACATATGCTTGCAAAGTGTATTGGTCAATATAATCCATTATTAATTATTTGTGTACGAGGCTGTTTCTCTCTCTCTCTCTCTCTCTCTCTCTCTCTCTCTCTCTGCTGAATAAAATCGTGTCATTAGCCAAATGTGATATCGAAAGTCACATCTCCGTAATGAAGCGGTTAATATCTCTAATAAAACTGATGTAACTTGAAAATCGTATATTGCGTTGTTCGGCAAATTATTAATTTAAAAATAATTACAATAGTGTTGCACTGTTTCTATTAAAATTATACACACTAATAATGACAAGGAATTATTATTTTTTCATTGACACGAAAATTATAACAGAGAAAATGGGAAAAATATGAAGTGAGACATTTTTTTTTTTGTTCATAACAATACTAATAACATCTGAACTGTTAATACATAAAGCTATTTATTGTTTATTAGGTAAAGATTCTAATACCACCTAATTTTATCACATAATTTGAGGGTCCGTGAGGTCTGGCCACTTAAATATCTCCAGGCAATATACAGTACAGAGCCTCACTACACTAACTACCTGTCACAGTTTGGAGTTTAATCTACATATGTTGTGTGATTAGAAGGTCACCAAAATCAGTTCATCTGAATATGAACACGAATAATCTACCATAATATATACTGTAGTAGTAGTGTGTGTGTGTGTGTGTGTGTTGTGACATTTCTAATAAAAAGATTACATAATTCTCGTATTTACACCAATATTTACACCCTTTTCGTAATTTTTTTTTTTAACGATGAAATAAACTGGAAATTACATCCCATAAGCACAGTGAGGACAAAATATACCATTTACTATACGGACTGACACCGTGCTCGACTGCCTCCACTTCTCAACCTGGTGAAGTTAGTCACTCACACTTACCTGGGTGGATTGGGAGTGTCTTGGTATCGACTTGGTGATCCTTAGGACAAAATGTTAACGCTGGGTCCACTCAAAGATTACATCATATGTGTATACATTCCTTGAACTCAATACAAGAAACATGAGCCTTTATTACCAGCTCCTAATTATAATAAATATGTGCACTATCTTCCCTCTACCACTTTGAACCACCGGGAGCTGAAAAAAATCCCATCCTACTCTACACCCTCGGTCATAATTCACTGTAATTCAACACAGACATTACGTTCTGATCATCCCCCCTATAGTCGGCTGTCTCACGCCATCTCCATCTCACCCCACAAATTCTTCCCCAAGCAATGATAGATCTGGATTTTTTTTTTTTTAGCTTTTCTATGGATCTTCATAAAGTTCTCCTATGAGTCAAAAAAATCTCCATTTTATTGTATTAATAATGAGGGATGACTTCTGGCAATAGTAGTAACAGGGTGGGTGGTGAGAGGGTGGGTGCCGAGAGGGTGGGCGGCAAAAGGGTGAACGGCGAGAGGGTGGGTGATAGTAAACAAGTATGGAAGATTTTTGGGTTATGTGTCAAGACTTCAGGAATGAGAGGACCGACTCACCGTGACATCGCTGCCTGCCACCACTAAACACACGACAGCGAACACCAACATCCTGTAGCTGCTGTAGGTTCTTCTGAAGTGATGGCCGCTGCTGCTGGTGTAAACATACATATCAGTAATAATAGAGATGTCCTACACACGCACACTCACTCACACACACTCACTCACTCTCTCTCACGCACACTCACTCTCACTCACTCTCACGCACACTAACTCACTCACTCACTCACTCACTCACTCTCAACGTCAAGAGATCTAATAAAAGTGGTTAAATGAACTATGTGGTAACTCTTTTAAACCATAGTAAACTTCCTATTGCCAATGAGATCTACTTTAGCCCTCATGTACTGTCTTCCCTCACATGGTACTGATAAAGTTTTGTTTACAATATCAACACACGAGGAGGTATTGGTATTATCCTTTGCCCTTGGTAGATACTTAGCATAGGTGATGTATCACTGTTGGCGTCACGGAAAAACCTAACCTAAGCTAATCTAACCTACCTTAACGTAATCAATCTAACCTAACCTAACCTTACCTAATCTAACCTTAGACTTTTTATAGATTAGAAGAAAACAGATAAAGATTGACCAAGAAATGACCCTCACCTGAGCTCTGACCCAAGTCTACACTGTACACCCTATCGTAGGTGGGAGAGGGTAATGGGAGGTCGTCTAGAAGAGGAGGAGGAGTGGGTGTTGTGTGAGGTGAGGGTAAGCGTGAAGTACAGTAGAGGAGGTGAAGGGGAGTAGAGAGGTACGGGGTTGCTAAGAGAGCTCTACTTAGGGCTACTGCGGGCATGAGGAAGGAGAGAGGAGACGGGACAGAAAGGCGAAGGAGTTTGGAGCAAAAAGTTCTCAGTGATTGTTGATGGCCAGTCAGAAGTTTCTAAGATAAATACATAGAAGTGATCGCTAACCGGCAATTATCACCCTCTGACCTAACACACACACACACACACACACACACAGAGGTAATGAGTAATACAGATGTTAATATAAATGTTGGAGTCATTATACATCAAGGAGCGTCACAGTCAGGTTATGGGGAAGGTCACCAGGTGTTGACGGTCACCAGATCTACCTACACTGACCAGCCTTTATTTTTATAATGTTTTATCTTAGAACGAAAAAAAAATAATGTGCACCAACAACAACAGGCCGTGATGGACTATTACTTGGCCATGATGGACTATTGACTGGCCATGATAGAATGTAGCTTGGCCATGATGAACTGTAGACTGATCATGATGGACTGTTGGGTGGCCATGATGGACTCCTGCCTGGCCAAGCCTCACTAATTTTCGAGGACTTATCACTCTTCCACATTTACCTTACCAAATACACCTGATACACACCTGTCTTACCTCGCTCAGTAGATAAAAGCTGTAAGTTGTCCCGCTGACGATCTCTGACTGGCGCTGAGAGACTACCTATATATCCTTTGTCGATTCTTGTTTTTTGTTTTTTTTTACTTTTGTTTACAGTTTGCACAACCTTGGCCGTCCCCTGTGGTGCTGACACTGCTCATCACATTGTTACCACCAACAGTAACGGGGGGGGGGGGTGTGACCTTGGGACGAGGGGCACTTGGGGAGGGGTAGGGAAGAGTCGGGGTTTGTACACAGAGGCTAATCATAACTAAGTGAAGGGCGTGAGATTATTATTTGGTGTTTTGTTTTATTTCTATTTCATTGTCCGTGCGTCCGTGCGTGCGTGCGTCCGTGCGTGCGTGCAAATCACAAAGGTACAATTTAACACATTTCATCATCATGAAAATATCCAAATGTATAAAGCATTAGAGTCTGATTGATTCAATTAAAAGTCAAGTTGAATTATCGGCCAGACCGTCAAACAGCTCAACGTAATTATCTACAGTTAAATTAAATTATTATAAAGTATATTATCATTAATAACCTATCCTATCCTAACCTAACCTAACCTAACCTAACCTAACCTGACCTGACCTGACCAAACCAACACGAGTTTATGTACACTTGTAATGTAAAGACAAAATAAACAGCATCTATTCATCAGCTTTTCTAACCAATAATTCTCAAACTACTTCTACTTTCATTTGGGGACGAAAAAAGAGAATAAAAACACAGAAGAAATAATAAATAAGTGTATAGAGAATAAGAGAAAAGTAAAGAGAATAGTTTCAATAGTCAAGTTTACTCAATAGATACAACACAAATATATTTTTACGTGTCTTTTTTTAATGAGTTTTGTTCTTCCTGACTCATGGTTAAACGTTTGTCAAAAAATTTCGCCCCCCAAAATAAAACAAGGATTTCTAATGAATATTTGTAATTTCAACAACGATTTCACGCTTAAAGTTGTAAACAGTGAACGTTGTGTGTTTTACCAGGGCGTAAATATGCGATTGTTATACGTTTGTGGTGTTAATGTTAGTGTGGTGTTTACTGTAGAGTTTAGATGTACAGCGTATGTATTTATGTATTTTATATCACTATAATATTTGTTCGTGTGCTGCTGACAGTCGTTTTGTTAATTTTATATACACAGTATATATGTTAATCTTGTGTTAATCGTCATCTTTATATTGATATGATCTGGAACATTTATACAATCGGTTATCATAATGTATGTTTTTTAATCACTAATCACATGGGGTAAGTTAGAGAGAGTGAGCATCGGTGTATGTGGTCTTGTTCCTAGTTCCCATCATCCAGCAACTGCCCTCCCCGTAAGTGTCACTCCGAGAGGTGTCATGAGTGATTGATGTAGAAATACTGAAAATCAATGACTGGTCCAACATGAGCCATCGACTTTCATACGGGTCACTGTCACGCTGGACGGGTTGACAGGTGAGAAGATACTCCTACTACGGAGACCAGTAACTGTCCCGGGTAAGAGAGTGACTGATACCTGATAATGTAGCACTAGACTGGACCATATGACAGGTGGGCGATAATGAGTAGCGGGTATCAGACAGGTGAAGGAGTCTTGTGGTAAAGGTTTATATTCCAGCATCCACACACTCCCTCCTCTCCATCCCCATCCTCAGGTAAAGTAATCCGTCAGAAGCCTGCTGTCAGAATTAATGATTTATCACTTCCATTAACATTATTTTTCTTCGATTTTACAGTAAATAATGAAATAAACATAAAAAATACTGTCATTTTCATTTATGGGGAGACGTCATGAACAACAAGCAACACCTCCCACACTGTAGCTAACACAACACACCTTACACACTCTTAACACAACACACCTCACACACTCTTAACACAACACACCTTACAACCTCTACGTGAAATAAGAAAAAAAAATAAAAGAACCAGAAAAGACGTAAATTTCTTGACTTACCAATCAACCGAAAGATAAATTTAGTTCACGAACATCAATATTGTCAGTTTATTGTCAATTTATTTACAGTGTTGACTATTGATAGACGTGTAAGGGTGTAGATGTGTCAGTGAGACGAGGACACAGACGTCAGTACTGTTGAAAGTGGCCACTACGCTATAGACTTGGTTCTGGTGTGGGCAGGAATATGTTTGAGTGGACATATAGGCTTTCATGTGACTGCTGAAGGTACACTGACAGCTTTGAGATATTGGAATGAGATAATGACACCTATTGTAAGGGTATATAGTGGAGCAACAGATGATGGATGTATTCTAGTGTGTGATAATTCCCGTCCACACACACACACACACACACGATACAAAAAACTTGCTTCGATGTTGCCGGGAGGGAGAACAAGGTAGTTGCGATCACGTTTGCAAACCTATGATTATATATTACTCTCATACTGTACCTTGGATTATATTTTGGTTTATCATACCTTTTCATTTAATAGTCATGCGTAGAACATGGGATAGAAGACTGAAACATTGTAACACGATTTGAATGTCTAAATGAGTACTGTTGTGTTACCAGGCTCGTCGAGAGTATTTTGAAGGCGACTGTACATAAATCTCATTGGCTATAAGGTCGGATGTGTTGCCACTCTTTCAGTTATTCTTGTTATGATCGTTCAGTTCCTCTTTATGCCACTATCACATTCACCAGTCTCTTTTTCCTCTACTACGCCACCTCGCGCTCTCCACTATCAGTACTGTTACGTTGTTCTCCATAGTCACTACTACTGTACAAGTATTCCCATCTACAGGTACGTTGCAAATGATTACGTTGCATGTTTTTAATTACCGGGCGTCATTATGAAATATTGGTGCAACTGAAATGCGATAATTAGTAATTAAAATAAGAATAATAACTAGAAGTGAATGAATCCTGCTCATGAAACTGTAATAGTGGACATAATAGGGATGTATGTTTGTAAATCATTCATTTTCCTTACAGAAAATATATATATATTACTGAATTTAATCTCATTAATATTACGTAAACTCGATATATCCTGGCTAATTTCCTTTTCATTTAATAGCGATATATTTTACACTCGTTTTCTTTTTACGCCGCTTCCTTTATGCTTGCAGACCGTGTGTTGATTAACTCTGTAGCACGTTTAAGATGGGCAGGTTTTTATGAAACATCTGACGAGCCCTCCACTGCCTGTTCAAGACCAAGTGAAACGAGTACCTCGAGCACATATGCAAATGATGGATAATTTTAACTGAAGAAGCACTTGTTGTCTTATACTGCGCATGGGTTTAGCTTTGTGGTGAAGAAAGGTTGAGTGGAGCGCCCCAAGTGTGTTCTCTGTCAACAGATCTTCTCCAATGAATGTTTAAAGCCATCGAACTTTAAAACACGTCAAAAACATCCCACTGAGGCCAGCAAATCTGTTGCTTTCTTCAAATGACAAGAATCATCTCCAGCCAGACAGGCGTGTACATTAAGAGTCCAGCAAGACACAGTTCAAGAAAGGACATTAAAAAACCTCCTTTTAGCTAACTTCCTTTCACATTGGACGCGGTAAGACACCACATGCAGTCGGGGAAGATTTCCTAATACAAGCAACCAAAGACATTGTT
This sequence comes from Homarus americanus, assembly GCF_018991925.1. Taxonomy (NCBI): domain Eukaryota; kingdom Metazoa; phylum Arthropoda; class Malacostraca; order Decapoda; family Nephropidae; genus Homarus; species Homarus americanus. The sequence goes on along the minus strand of NW_024713349.1, from coordinate 274,988 downwards.
CGGGAGGGTGCTGCCCTTATCAGATAATACTGTGAGTAGAAGGATAGATGATATGGACGAGGACGTTTGGATCAAGTGTGAGCCAGTGAGTCCTTTGCATTGCAGTTGAGCTAAAACACACATGTCGTAAACGAATCACAGCTGCTCCTTTACATCAGGTTAATCAGTAAAGATAAATTATTACGAAATACTTTTCTTCAAGGCCATCGAGGGCACGACTACTGGACAGCGCATTTTTCGGATCTAGGATGAATGCATAGAGTTAATTCAATTGGCTGGTTCGTTCTGTGGGAGTATGTACTAACGACGCCGCTGCTGTGGCAGGCAAACGCAGTAGAGTCGTTGCTCCCATACAAGCAAAACCCCCAAAGCTGTCAACACACACTGCAATGCTCCATCACGAGCCACTTGTTGTAAAACTCATTGATGGAGAATTGCATCAAATTCTGCGGGAAGTTGTGAAAACAGTGATCTATGTAAAATCACACTCCCTCAAACACAAGCTGTTTGGAATACTTTGCCATGAAATGGGTGCCAACTTTGATAGCATGCTGTTCCACTCTGAAGTGCGTTGGTTATCACTTGGGGCAGTTTTGACTCGTGTGTTTATAATAAGGTAAAAACTGGCCGACTTTCTTTCATCCGAAAAGTCGTGGGTGCTCAAATTAGCATATTTAGCAGATGTTTTCCAGTATCAAAATGGAATTAATCAGAGCATGCAAGGTTGAGAAGTCTGTATTTTGAATGTGCAGGACAAAGTACTGTACGTACAGTTCATTCACGCGCAAAAACAGTCATCATATTCCTGAGGAGTCCCCAATAAACTAGCCCCTCGCGAGGCAAATTAAAACAAAAATATTCAGAAAAGTGTTGTGATTTAACCATTAGGTGAGAGAAAAACATTTTAATTTCGATATTCTCACTACTGTTTACTTGTTGTTGTTGTTCGTTTCGCTAGGTGGCGTTCACAGTTGATACAAGAGTCTAAAACACATACGGTAGAAATTTCATGTTCGTATGTTTTTATTCGTTTTTTTTGTCTTATTTCGTGACGTATTGTGTTTTGCTTTGCCTTACGCCTTTCTACCTTGTTTGTCTTCTCTTGTATTATGCCCGTCTTGATAGTTTCCCTCCAACCTCTTCTCGCTCGCTGGCGTGAAGAGTGGTGTAGATTCGTGTCTACAGTATCACACAGGAGGCGGCGGTGACCCCTGACGGAGCCTCGTTTGCCACGACTACCGTGACCTCTCTCACCTCGTGTGGTCCTCCATCGTGCCACCTTCCCCTTCATCTTGACAGGTGCCGTCACAGGTCGACAGGAGTTTGTGTGTGTGCACAAGTTTGTGTGCGTGCATGTACACATGTTTTTGTGTGTGCAAGTGTGTGCACGTGTGTGTGCGTGTGTGGCTCCCTCTCAAGTCTTACCTGCCCTTGACTCTAGCTGATTACGCCCAGAGGATCACTATATTAAATTTCCCGAACTAAGAGTCATTCACTGGAGAAAGTGACATCTGGAGTGTTGACTCTGGAGTGCATAATGTGATGAATATTCTATGTCTGGACGATGAAGTCATCTACTTAATGAATAACCTGGAGATGCTTCTTAACAAAACAGTATTTCCATCCATCTGAACCTTACTGCTGGAGCCGCTTTGATTGGAAGAGGCACTGGATATCTGCATCTCGGGCGACATCTAATGAACCTTGAAGTCTCGATACATTACGTGATCACAATTCCGTAATGCCAAATAGAAACACAAGTGACATTAGTGTTCCATCTCGTTTATTTGTATTACGTGATGTCGCAAGAATACACAACTGGTGACAAGGAAGTTAAGAGGCTTGAGCTACAAAAACACGTGTGGTAGATTTCACTGGAACACTAAAATAAAGACTCCAGGATCTTGAGGAGAATTTCGGCTCGAGAAAAACTGCTGCTGACAGTGACGTAACCAAGGCAGATCATAGCCGTGAGTCCTATAAGCTAATGAAAAATATAGTTTTTTCCCTCAAAATCTGTGTATATTTACGTGTCCATGAAGCTGAAAATGATTTAAATAATATGATCGTAATTTAAATACACTAATTATTCATTTTAATTTATCTAATCAAGTATTTGTTCCGTTATTCATATTTCTCCTGTTATATAATTCTTGTCTTTGTTATTTACATTTTAACATCCTTCAACTCTCCTTTGATAGATCTATTACGTTGGTTCCTCCCGAGCACAAAATATTATCTTAATTTCATATTCAGTAATGACTTCCACCTAAGGTTTAATTACTTAAAATTAAATGCATAGTTAATTTACCTAATATTCATTGCCCAATAATTATAATTTATCGGCTTTAATAAACATAATCAGGAAAGTTATGTCAGGTATAATTCTCTAATACCTAAACGTCTACGCCGCCAAGATCGACAAATACATAATTTGTTCAGTATTCGTCCATTAACTAACTCGTACATACTAACAGTGATTCAGTTTCTCTAACTTGTCTATTACTTTTACCTAAGAGACGCCCAGTTAAGACAGATGGTTCACTGTACCTATGATGAAGGTTCCCTGCGAGTGATGATGGTCAGGTTTAGGTCGTGAACTATGTAATGATGTTAAGGTGAAGCCAGAGTTAATCTTCAATTATTTCGGATTTAACTCAATTAGTGATAAGATTATTATTAACTCACGTAAAATTACCAAAGCCAAACAAAGAGAAATATCTTACGATAAAGTAATATTATTATTCTGACCCCTGGAGGAAAGTTGGTTAGTAATACATCACAACAGAAATATTGAGCTGACCAACCACAATTTGTAACCCGGAAGATGCTAATATAAAACATTATATTCAGTGACCTCGTACATCATTCTAAATTTATGTTGTGTTCATGAAACCCCTCAGAAATTTTCCATGAAAAATAGAGCTGCTGTGAAGTAACTTAAAAGCCGATTTTTCTATAATATTTTTCGAAAATACCATTTGGCCACTCTAGTGATCTGTGGATGCGTTATCTTAACCGTGTATTGTACGTGATGATAAGACAATAAACAATATGACTGCCTCCTTTAGTTATTAAAGCAGGTTACGCTTCTTATAAATGAACGTTATTGTATAACCAAAAGGCGAAAAAAAAACTCTCTCTCTCGTTCGTGTTTGAAGTTTAGTTAGATTAGGTTAGCCTCGTTAAGTTCACTATTGAAATTGATAATATCTAATTGACATTATATTTATCTACAGTATATTCCCTCTGTAAAACCAGTTAACTAAATTATTAACTAGTTTTACTGTAGGTATGACACAAGTGACTCTAAAACACAGGTCACATCTACGTAGACACACTTATACAACTGTCTATCTGCACACTTCTTCTTGTTGAGTTTAATCGTCACCTTAAACCTGATCACCAAGACAGAGAGGTGAATTTCCCTTAATCTTTAACAATTGGTGATTAGTGTAATTGCTTAAGGACCTCAATTGTTGAAGCGTAGTAATACATTATAACATCAACATCAAGACCTTAGTTGTTGAAGCACAGTAATACGTTATAACATCAACATCAAGACCTTAGTTGTTGAAGCACAGTAATACATTATAACATCAGCATCAAGACCTTAGCTGTTGTTGAAGCACAGTAATACACTATAACATCAACACCAAGACCTTAGTTGTTGAAGCACAGTAATACATTATAACATCAACACCAAGACCTTAGTTGTTGAAGCACAGTAATACATTATAACATCAACACCAAGACCTTAGTTGTTGAAGCACAGTAATACATTATAACATCAACATCAAGACCTTAGTTGTTGAAGCACAGTAATACATTATCACATCAACATCAAGACCTTAGTTGTTGAAGCACAGTAATACATTATAACATCAACATCAAGACCTTAGTTGTTGAAGCACAGTAATACATTATAACATCAACATCAAGACCTTAGTTGTTGAAGTACAGTAATACATTATCACATCAACATCAAGACCTTAGTTGTTGAAGCACAGTAATACATTATACCATCAACAACTATCCAACAACACACAATCAAACACTCAGAACACAAAACAAGTCGACAATTTCTTCCTCCTCGACTATATTGTACTAAACCAGTGTGTGGGAGGGGGTAGGGTAGGTTGGGGAGTACTTGTATAATTTTACCCGAAATTTAAACAAAAACATCACTAAGCGATCCATTGTCAGTGAAAAAATATATGAAAATAAAAATAAACGAAAAAATATATATATTTCCAACGTGAAAGATAAGAAAAATAAACTGGAAATAGAAAGTGGGGAGAAAAAGTAAACTCATCCACATGTTTCATTTGTTCTCCAACCTACTGTTTGGTTCAGCGAGCGACGAGGTCTATCGTACTACACAATGCTGGGGAATTATCCGGTGTTATTATGCAAATACCGCGCCACGCATGACTACGAATAAACGGTAAAGAGTTTTCAGTCCTTTGCTTATTGTCAACATACTCTTGATAATAGTCATTTTGCATACATACATATGCACTCAAATTATTATTTTTGGGGTTACGCGCTTGGAGATTAGCTCGTTACTGCAGGCATTGTAATGGTGGTCGTTTAAGAATAAATTAATGAAGAGTGAAAACGAAAAAATAAACATAATTATACAACTGTAAATATTAATTCATTTTGGATTAAATAATAGACAAAATGAGTGAATTAATGAATAAAAATAATTATACTCCCAGTAACAAGAGCTGTCTAGTTTATGTAAGTATGAATAAGATATTGTCACTTATCATGAAGACAAAAACAGAAGGCGTGGGTTATAGGTCTCCAGGGGATGTGGGTTATAGGTCTCCAGGGGGCGTGGGTTATAGATCTCCAGGGGTGTGGGTTATAAATCTCCAGGGGGTTTGGGTTATAGGTCTCCAGGGGGCGTGGGTTATAGGTCTCCAGGGGGCGTGGGTTATAAATCTCAGGGTTTGGGTTACTCTCAGGGGTGTGGGTTATAGGTCTCCAGGGGCGTGGGTTATAGGTCTCAGGGGCGTGGGTTACTAAATCTCCAGGGGTGTGGGTTATAGATCTCCAGGGGCGTGGGTTATAGGTCTCCAGGGGCGTGGGTTATAGGTCTCCAGGGGTGTGGGTTATAGGTCTCCAGGGCGTGGGTTATAGGTCTCAGGGTGTGGGTTATAAATCTCCAGGGTTTTGGGTTATAGGTCTCAGGGCGTGGGTTATAGGTCTCAGGGCGTGGGTTATAGGTCTCAGGGGCGTGGGTTATAAATCTCAGGGGTGTGTGGGTTATAGATCTCCAGGGGCGTGGGTTATAGGTCTCAGGGCGTGGGTTATAGGTCTCCAGGGGCGTGGTTTATAGGTCTCAGGGGCGTGGGTTATAGGTCTCCAGGGGGCGTGGGTTATAGGTCTCCAGGGGGCGTGGGTTATAGGTCTCCAGGGGGCGTGGGTTATAGGTCTCTAGGGGGTGTGGGTTATAAATCTCCAGGGGGCGTGGGTTATAAATCTCCAGGGGGTGTGGGTTATAGGTTTCCAGAGGCATGGGTTATAGTTCTCCAGGGGGCGTGGGTTATACGTCTCCAAGAGGCATGGGTCATGGGTCTCCAGAATGAGTAGGATAAAAAGATACAATATTTTATACAATCAATTTAATTTTAATATTAAAGTTTACTGGGAAATGTTAACTAAATAAACGTACTGACAATTAAAGTGTAAATAAACGGTTCATTAGCATTTGGGGGCTGGAATAATTTGGTGATTCGGGTAAAACGATGTAAATATTTGTTGTCATGTTAATTGAAGTGTCAGTAATTGCTGGATCTTTAATTGAATCATCAGTAATTCTCTCCGTCGTTATAAAAAAAACCAACATAATATATATTAGATTAATTGGTCATTTAAAGTTGAAGTAAGCTATAAAATGTGGTTAAAATATGTATTGTAAATATTAACTAGTAATGGTGGGTATTATATATATATAGATTTACCTGTATTTGATTAGTTTAAGATTACAGGTAACAGATGTTTAATAGATTCAGTATTAGTCATTTGTTTTATGTTTTCATACAGGTAAGGTTATTAAAGACTTAGTGATGGATACCGTTCACCCCTGAGTTAAGACATTGTATAGTGAAGCCTCCATCTAGCAAACTATATTGAGAAAAAAGTTCATTATATCGAGGGTTTGTTAGATATGAAGCCTCCATCTAGCAAACTATATTGAGAAAAAAGTTCATTATATCGAGGGTTTGTTAGATATGAAACCTCCATCTAGCAAACTATATTGAGATAAAAGTTCATTATATCGAGGGTTTGTTACATGTGAAACTCTTATTTAAGCTAACCTAACCTAACCTAACCTAACCTAACCTAATTCAAGTATAAAGTTTGGTTATGTAAAGACACCCAAAACAGATACAGCATTAAATGAGTCGTGATCTGACTTACCTAACTTTTTCTTGACATACATTAAACAATAAGAATAGTGATATCTACCTTATTCTTACTTGTTCCTCATTAGTACAGGTATTATAATGATAATTTTCGTGTGCAAAAGAAATACAAAAACAAAAATTAACCTCAAATTACAAAATGATGAAAACTTGTTGAATATAATTCGCAACACGTGGCCACCAAACCCTACAAGTGACTGTCATAAGCCAATATCTATTGTCCTAAATTCCTGGCGGTATAACATTTCATGTATATATTTTACACTTATCTGAAGCCGGAACATTGGAATGGATGGGACCGCGACAGATTTTTTTTTCAATTTTTCATTTTTTTTCTTCATGATTTGTCTGGGTGACGGGTCTATTTTAACGTCGTTCCATTTTTTTTTCTTCGGGAAAGTGAAAAGTTCTATTGCCTTGGTGACAGCCTAGGATAAGTTAGTCATAACATAGGCATCGGTGAAAGAGAATGTTATTTTTTCCCGCTGGGTCTACAATGAAGGGTTCCACACCTGAATAGAACTTTATTCGCGAAAATAATTATACAATGAATAATTTGTATGGTTGATAACATTCTACACACGATGAAATTAATCACAGGAGTTAAAATTAATCACAGGAGTAATATATAGACCTCCCAATCTTGATAGAGTCAATGAGCGACTTATCTGGGATGAAATGCGCAGGGCTTCCATACACAACAAAGTCTGTATAGTAGGCGACTTTAACCTTGGCCAAATAGACTGGACTGACCTTACGGGTAACTCAGAATCAGAGGATTTTCACGAGACGATCCAGGACTGTTTTCTAAGTCAACATATAACCGAACCCACACGGGGTAATAATATACTCGATTTAGTTCTGTCAAACAGAGAAAACCTCATTAGCAATGTCGAGGTAGGGAACGAACTTGCAAACAGCGATCACAAAGAAATTAGATTCCAGTTAGATTTTCAGGGCAGACGTTAGGAAAATTCCACTGAAGTACCAGATTTCAGAAGGGCAAACTTTGACAGTTTAAAGAGGCAGCTGAGAGAGGGGGTGTCGCGCTTGGTCGTGAACCTGATAGATGACACCGACCTGATAACGAGATCTGTGATTGCCGAGTTCCACGACAATTTAAATAATGAGTTACTTAATGCACAAAGGCAGAACATACCATACAAAAAACTCAGATCAGACAACAATTACCCTAAGTGGATAAATAGTTATTTAAAGAGCATCATTGGCCAAAGGAAGGCTATAGGTAGAAGGATAAATCGTGGCGAAATTTACCTCCGGGATTATTATAGGGTATTGGCGAGTAGGGTTAAAACCGAGATAAGGAAAGCCAAGAGGAATAATGAAGTAAGGATAGCAAGGGAGGCGAAGACAAACCCCAGAGGATTCTACCAAATGTATCAAACTAAAACACGAGAAAAGATTGGACCAATTCGGTCAGATACCGGCGAGCTCACTGATAACGACAGAGAAATGAGCAATAATTTGAATAAATATTTTTCAACAGTTTTCACCACCGAAAATTTAAACATGATACCCGGGGCACCGACTCTATTCAGAGATAGTGAAGAAAACAAATTAAGCGAGATAGTAGTGACTAGTAACGATGTTAGTAAGCAAATAGACAAACTAAAGCCTAATAAGTCACCTGGTCCCGATGAGATATTTGCCAGAGTATTAAAGGAATGTAAGGAAGAGCTTAGTATGCCCTTAGCAAAGTTGTTTAACATGTCCTTAAAACAGGTGTAGTACCAGAATCCTGGAGGATAGCGAATGTAATACCGATTTTCAAGAAGAGGATAGATCACTACCTCTAACTACCGCCCAATCAGTCTAACATCAATAGTAGGCAAATTACTGGAAGCAATCATTTCAAACTCTATTCGAAATCACCTGGAGAAGCACCGATTGATCAATGATTCCCAGCATGGCTTCACAAGCGGACGTTCATGTCTAACTAATCTATTAACATTCTTTTCATCAGTTTTCGAATCGGTGGACGAGGGGCACAATTATGATGTGGTATATCTCGACTTTAGCAAAGCCTTCGACAGAGTCCCCCACGAAAGACTAATTAGAAAGGTAGAAGCACATGGCATCAAAGGTAATATCCTTAAATGGATTAGGGCGTGGTTACAGGACAGGAAACAGCGAGTGAGCATTAATAGCACTAAGTCCCATTGGAGCAACGTCACAAGTGGAGTTCCCCAAGGCTCAGTACTTGGACCATTATTATTTATTATATACATAAACGACATAGATATCGGCATAGACAGCAACATAAGCAAATTTGCTGATGACACTAAAACAGGACATGTTATTAAATCTGACGAGGACTCCGCAAAACTACAGGAAGATCTTAACAAATTTTTCGAATGGTCTGAAAAATGGCAGATGAAATTCAAAGTGGACAAATGTAAAGTACTCAGTATGGGAGATGTAAACAGGGAAACCAGATACCAGATGAACAACGATGCCATAGAGAAATCCGACTGCGAGAGAGATTTAGGAGTAATGATAAGTAGGAACCTTAAGCCAAGTAAACAATGTGTTTTTGCTCGTAACAAGGCTAATAAAGTACTTGGGTTCATACAAAGCAGTGTTACAAGACTAGCGAGGTCATCCTAAAACTGTATCTTGCTCTTGTGAGTCCACACCTGGATTACGCAGTTCAGTTCTGGTCACCGTATTACTGAATGGATATAGAATCCTTGGAAAGAATTCAGAGGAGAATGACAAGACTAATCCCGGGCATTAGGAACCTTGAGTATAGAGACAGGTTAAAGCATCTTAATTTGCACTCCCTCGAGAGACGTAGAGCGAGGGGCGACCTGATAGAGGTGTTTAAGTGGAAGGCAGGGCTAAGCAAAGGGGACATTACAAAGGTACTCAAACTATCCAACCAGGAGCGAACTCGTAACAATGGTTTTAAATTAGACAAATTTAGATTTAGGCGTGAAATAGGTAAACACTGGTTTGGAAACAGAGTAGTGGATGAATGGAACAAGTTACCAAATATCATCATTAACTCGAATACGCTGAATAGCTTCAAACATAGGTTGGATGCTCATATGAGCAATAGGGGTTGGGTGTAAACGAGACTGCCCAGTATGTTCTTATGTTCTTATGGATAGCAGTGTGGTTGAGTTCATTCATTTGTGATGATCTTCGGCAGTTAAAATATTCGACAAGTAATGAATATTATGTACTAGGCGATACACTTCTCGGAATAAGTAGTGCATATGTAAGGTATTCGACAGTTGTTATGCATAGTTGATGAAATACCCGACAGATAAATTATAAAGCATTAAAAATAATCAGAAAGGAAAATATTTTAATGTAACCTAAACCTAACCTCACCTAACCTCACCTCACCTCACCTCACCTCACCTCACCTCACCAAATACCCCAGGTAGCATTTGGGTGGCAAATCTTCAGGTGAAATAAGCTGGGTGTCTAATTATCAGGTGATCCCAAATATCATCGAAAATAACAAATCAACCAAATAGGCAAAAATAAATCCTCCGTTGTTGGTCGTCTGGATAACAAACGTCTAAAAAAAATGTAAATAAAGATTCCGAGAAGCCAGTAACATTTATAAACGTTTCATTGCGCAGGAAACCTCACCACTACTTACCGGAAGAGCAGTAATTAGAAGGCAGCCAGAAGTCCTTGCTACAAACTTGAGAGAGAGAGAGAGAGAGAGAGAGAGAGAGAGAGAGAGAGAGAGAGAGAGAGCAGTGCTAAAATCCGAAACCAAGTGCCAGGTCTCCTTAAGTGCCGGGCAGTGCCTTCCAAATAGACACTTAGGTGCGTACAGCCCACGCTTAACTGCTGAATAATTAAGATTACAACCTTATTGCTGCAGCGGACTTGAAACTCGTGCATGTTACTCCTGAGGTCACAAGAAGTTAGAGAGAGAGAGAGAGAGAGCGAGCAGGGAAAATGGCTTAATGCATTAAATGGAGTTTTATGAAGAGCTCTCGGTAAATTACAGAAGGAAACCATTTATGTCTGTACGAATGATATTTTTTGGGGTCTATGTTCTTTGTGAGCTAGGGACCATTTCCATTTAGACATGGTATTGGAGCAATGTACTTCAACCTCACCACTGGAATAAAATAAAGGAGTTGTACCATTGGTTAATATTCCATTTGAGTTTATTTCAGCATTTCATCTCTCGTTATAAACCATAAAAAATATTTAAGACTTGGAGTGTAAGCGTGTTATAAATTTCATCATCATTGTATAAAATTTGACAAAGTTGACAAGGAATATATTTTCCCCTCATATGGCTTCAGTATTGTTCATTTTATCGTGAGACTTAAAGGGTTTGAACCTTCCTCCCCTGAACATATATGTAAGATAATTTTTCAATAACTTTATTATATTACCAGAATACTTCATTTTTTAATTATTCCTGTGGAGATCTAGTGATTTATAGGAACAAGTATTCAGTATATCGGTAGTAAGAAAAGGTCTTGGATGAGTACAAAGAGTTATTTAATCTCAGTGAGTCAGTTTTATTTTTACAGACTAGTATTATACCAGACACCACAAAAATAGTATTTAACACATGAATCGTCTTTCTGTTAGCCTGTTGAATCTGTGTACCGAGGCGAAAGATTCTGATTCATACGGATGTGAATTCGATTCCCACTCGATGTCAAAGAAGGTTTCTCTAAATAATGAAGGTAAGATATCTTGAAAGTAGATGTGCGAGTGATTTTCTTGACTCAATTTAGGATGAGTTTCGTGTCTCGGGGTTTACTGCCTAAGGGCGTCTCCCAAAAAAATATACACGGTGCCTTCAGATTGTCGTGGAGATGAAGTGAGTGTGTTAGAGCAGCAATATTGTCCTCAGTTGTGGGAGACATGGCACATCAACAAGTGAGGACAACGTTGATGTAGTACAAGCACTCATGTGATCTCCACGACAATCTGAAGGCACTGTGTATACATTAGTCTCAGACACTGTATGTAGTTAACATCAATATTATGTCAGAATCGTCATGTACTGCTCAGAGTCGGGACCTGAGTAGGTAACACCCCAGCGTGGCAAGACAGTATTGGGATAGGTTAGGTTACATAAGTTCCATTTTTACTTTTGTTTGTGTCGTTTCTTTTCTCACTATCGTTATGGTCTTGGCTGTTTATTAAAGTGTTTAGTAGGGATTAGTGGGTCTCGTACCTCAGCCACGTATAGACGTTTATTTTCATTGTCTGTTATTCTTTTTTCCAGTAGAGTAAACTTGAGGCATCTCCATTTATAACAAAGACCTGAAAAGTTCTGAATTCTTCTAAGTTCCTTATCATTGTTTTATCGTGTTTGCTAAAAAGTTGTAAATAAAGAGTTTAAGTTCGGATGTTCTATTATTTATTCAGTAAACTTATCGCTAAAGTTGATAGAATCCCCTGCCAGCTAACAAAAAATTCTGACGAGTTATGACCCACGACAGTAAATACTGTTTCTCTACCTACCCTGATAACCTTAATTTATACTTTGATTTAAAAACTCTGTTAAAATCAGCTGTTAATTACTGTTAGTAATTGTGTGTACACCTCCTGACGCACACACTGTCATACTTACGAAGGACCGCAAGCATATCTAAAAGCTGCGTCATTCGAACACCTAAACTGGTAATTCTTCAAACCGGTAAGTTAATCCGGCAATAGATCAGGAGATTCCAGCGAGTGTTCCTGATACTGATACCTGTGTATTGATTAAAAGTGCGGCTATTTGTCCCATATACGGTATATACTTTAATAATACAACAGTATATAAAACACATGTAATAATTTATGAATGCATCTTAAGTGTTTATTAGTATTGATCTGATAGCAATGTTAACGTTTTGCTAGTACAGTACAGTGTTGATGTATGTACAATTGTTGACTCACTTCCCTACGCTTGACACAGCCCAAAGTATTAGCTATAGTTGCCACAGTAATAGGGTCACCGAGATCCACCTTGAATATTTACGTTTGTGTGATGCTGGAATTCAACTCGCCTAGTGTGACCGTTCTGAGTGTAGTTAGCCAGGATTGGAGTGCCGGATTTGCTTGCCGGTTTGAAAAATTGCCGGTTTAGTTGATCGTGTGACGCCGGCTTCAGTCTCTCATCCTGAATGGCGGGAGTGATGTAAAGTGATTAATAAAACTCAAGTCGCTTCTTTCTTTGACTTTTTTTATTACAGAAGAGAATAACGTTATCAAATAATATTTTTAGTAAATAAACAACGTAACTGTATGTGTGTGTGTGTGTTTGTGTGTGTCTTCTTACCCAGGGAAACGAGTCATCATATTCAGAGGTTAAATTATTTAAATCATTGTACTTAAGGGATTAAAGGAAGACTGCAAATGTAAATTGTTGAAAGTTAAACCAAAAGGCAGTATTAAGGGAACTGGTATTACACAAACTGCATCAATATTTAGTCAAACATTAAGTACGGATGGTGAAGGAGATTCTGTGTTCTGGTAAACGACAGCCTGTAGTCCTTCCTGGCCTCAGTTATTTGACGGCTCTGAAAAAGAAGAAAAAACCTTTGTTATTGGTGTCTGTAAAACTAATACTTCAAGTTTCATCATAACAATAAAGAAACAATGGTATAAAACATAGTAAAGTGTTGTTGCTTGTCGCTGGTGATAAAATATATTCACTGGAATAAATCATGTAAGATTAATGTCATAGCTTCTGGTATATGAATAATTCTCTTGGCTCCAGAAGTCCAGCGTTGAAATTGTAACGTGTGTATATATATATATATATATATATATATATATATATATATATATATATATATATATATATATATATATATATATATATATATATATATATATATATATATATATATATATATATATATATATTCCAACCTAGAAGATATTCTCAAACAGAATTATTGAAGCTCAAAACAGTAAAATATTTATTTAAATGGCATGGCGTAGAACTTGAAGCAATCCACAGTATTAATAAATATTTAGTGCAACTAAATAAATCGTTTACTGTGATTGAGGAACATACGTAAGATAATTTCTTCACCTCGGGCTCACGACAACTCTGATAACCTTCCCCGTCAGCCAAAGAACAACAGGAGACGAGAGCCAGAATTATCTCACATAAGAACATAAGAACATAAGAAAATAAGGAGTCTGCAATAGGCCGGTTGACCTGTGCATGGCAGCTCCTGTCGAGAATTACTACCACTCTCTATCATCCATGAATCTATCTAGCCTCCTTTTGAAAATTTCCAGAGTTCTCGCACTTACTACAAAGTTGCTAAGCTCGTTCCACTCGTCCACCACCCTATTTGTGAACCAGTTTCTTCCTATCTCCCTCCTAAACCTAAACTTATCCAACTTGAATCCGTTGCTCCGAGTCCTATCCTGCTCGGATATTATAAGAACTTTATCTATATCACCTTTATTGATTCCTTTCACCCACTTAAATACTTCTGTCATATCTCCTCGCACTCTTCGTCTTTCTAGGGAATGCAAGTTAAGTTTCTTTAACCTATCCTGATATGGAAGGTTTCTAAGTCCCGGAATCATTTTTGTCATTCTTCGCTGCACCGACTCTAGTGAATTTATATCCATTCTATAATAGGGGCACCAGAACTGAACCGCATAATCGAGGTGCGGCCTGACTAGCGCAAGATATAGTTGCAATAAGACCTCTGCACTCTTATTACTTACACTTCTAGGTATAAAACCCAATACTCTGTTTGCCTTATTTCGAACATTCGCACTGTTTTCTAGGCCGTAGGTCCGGGCTTACAAGTACCCCTAGGTCTCTTTCACAAGTCGACTTCTCTAGGTTGATGTTGTTAAGGCTGTATACATTATAAGTATTTGTTCTTCCAATATTAAGTACGCTGCACTTGCTGGTGTTGAATTTCATTTGCCATTTTTCAGACCACCCCTGCAGTTTATTTAGATCCTCCTGTAATGCATTTGCATCCTGCCCCGAATTAATTTGCCGCCCTATTTTGGTGTCATCCGCAAACTTGCTTATGTCACTGCTGATCCCAGTATCTAGATAGTTTATGTAGATTATGAACAAGAGTGGGCCTAGTACTGACCCCTGGGGAACCCCACTGGTTACACGGCCCCACTCAGATTTAACACCATCTACGTTGACCCTCTGCGTTCTATCGGTGAGCCATGATTTTATCCAATTTAAAACTTTCCCCTCGATACCATGAGCCTTAATTTTTCTCAGAAGCCTCTGATGCGGTACTCTGTCAAATGCTTTGCTAAAGTCTAAGTAAATAACATCGTAATTTTCGTCATTATTTACTACCTTCGAAGACTTTCCTAAAAAACGTTAGCAGATTTGTTAGACAATATTTTCCCTTTGTAAACCCATATTGAGAGTCGTTGATTAATTTGCTTTTCTCTAGATGCGATCGGATGCTATCTCCTATAATTGATTCAAGAAATTTCCCCACTACTGACGTCAAACTGATCGGCCGGTAATTTGACGCTGATGCTCTGTCTCCCTTTTTGAATATGGGTACTACATTTGCCTGTTTCCACAAGTCTGGCTCAACTCCAGTGTCTAATGATTTTGTAAATAAGTTTACAAGGGGTCAGCTAATCTGTTCCCTACACTCTTTGAAGACTCGAGGGAAAATTTCATCCGGCCCTGGGGATTTTGTTTTCTTTAGTTTATTTATCTTCTTAAGAACATCCTCTTTTCTGATAGTGATATTCTTTAATTTCTCTTCTTCCTTTCCCTTAAATATCAGTTCCACCTCTGGAATTTCATCGCAAATTTCTTCTGTGAAAACTAATAAGAAGTAGCTGTTCAATGCTTTGCTTATTTCTTCACTGCCATTTATCACTTCTCCCCTCCCTGACTTTTAAGGCCAAACTTTGTCCTTGACCTTTGTCCTATATACCTGGAAAAATCCCTTGGGATTCGCCTTGGATTCCCTTGCTATTTTGATTTCATAGTCTCTCTTTGCTTTCCTTACATTTTTCTTAACATTCCTAGATAGTTCATTATACTTATTTCTGAACTGCTCCTCCCCTCCCTTTAATTTCATATATATTCCTTTCTTTATTCCTATGTCATGTTTAAGTTTTCTGGTCATCCACCTTGGCTCATTCTTATTTGACCTAATTTTTCTGTATGGTATATTTTGTTCTTGTGCTTACCTTAACCCCCAACCATCACTTTATGTAGCTGTGATGCTACACTTGCTACTCCAGACTGCCGGGCTCATCAAGACACATTCACCAGCCACACAACACTCTTGGCGTTATAATGTTATTACTGCGCTTCAACAACTAAGGACTTAAGCGCGAGCAAGATCAGTAATAAAAATATGTGCGAGATAGAACTAAAGCAACAGTAGTGAGCCAGCCACCCCTGGCTACACCACCAGGAAGGAAGTATTATGTCCTCAAGCAGTAATATATTTTCCGCTTGGCTTTATGTACGGTGTTGTAGGCTTCACATCTCAGCTCCCTATTAGCCTAGATATTGGCGCTGTTGCCTCCTGCCCGAACTCATTAAATTTACCCGGCAACATTCTCAGTGCATCTTT
Source organism: Homarus americanus (assembly GCF_018991925.1). Lineage (NCBI taxonomy): Eukaryota > Metazoa > Arthropoda > Malacostraca > Decapoda > Nephropidae > Homarus > Homarus americanus. Next base: position 258,991 of record NW_024713349.1, on the reverse strand, counting down.
CTGTGCATTATGGAACAAGGATGACGTTATTAAACCCGCCACTATTGGAAACAATTCACCATCTCACTGTCAGAAGTCGGCTGCTAACAAGTCCTTACCATGACAACTAAGATTTGATATTCCTCAAGGCAGCCAATCATTTTTGTCTTTCATCTCATATGATAAACTTATGACGCTAGGAAAGTAGTTCAGTGGTTAAAACTGTGTTGGATTATTAACCAAGTAAAAACAAGGTCAATGTCATCAGTGGGATATTGGGGAGATAACGTTAGTTGCTGAAGCCTCTTCCCAAAAATTTAATAACACGCACTCAAGAGCTGGTTCATAGAGAAAGACACTCGACCTTTCTGGGCTGGCTGCCTTAGACAACATCCTGACGGAGTAATCACCACATTTGTCTGTAAGAACTGCCAGAGTAAGGCCACATAAGGACTCTATCTTGGTTGATACCTGCCACCATTATGGTTCACCACGACATTAAGACCGCCAGTGATGGGAAATTTAAACATCAGTGCCATTACTTCCAATATGATATAAAACTCAAGGTCTTTGGGGTATAAAGAAATCTAATTCAGGAGATGAATGATGAATTGGATTTTGTGAAGGACCTGTGCATGAAATAAGCGAGAAGAAGAAAAATGCAGCCAAGGGGGTGAGGGAGGAGGGCAGGGGAGGGGGGTCTGGGGAGGAAAATCAGGTCATTGAGAGAGTGCACAGCCTCGTAATGGAGTCTTGTCGAGGAGGATGAGAACGAATGCATTGAAAATACCACGAGTGAGGGTGAGTGTGGCATTGTAAAAGCTGAGCAGTGGACGAACACAGAAGATAAATCAAATTATTTTTCCACATAAACATTTTGGTATAAGTCTAAGGAAACATTTAAAAACTATTGCAGATTTTGGTGGCCTAAGACATTCTGTTTGGTATATTTATTTTTTCTTGTATGGAATAAATTCTACGTTGCTAAGAAACAGCCATCTTCGTATACCCGTGAATTATGGTGATGTAATCTAACCTGGCAGCGTAACTCAGACTATGTACCTGTTTGATTAACCACAGTGCTACAATTATTTTAAGAGGCATCGTTGTGTTACGCTAAAATTAGATAATCACGGAGTAAAAATAAAGAAAAAATTGACGTTTTTATCGAATTGGGATAATTTTTTTTTTCTGTTTATTGGTATAACTTCGTGGAAATGAATGTGAATATGGATAAATTTATTCTGGTTTACGTATGGCGTCGGCTACCATAATAAAATAGCCAAATTATATCTAAAGTAGGTCAGGTCAGGTCAGGTCAGGTCAGGTCAGGTCAGGTCAGGTCAGGTCAGGTCAGAAATGTCTAAATTCATCCCTATGGAACTTTTCCCTAACTGAACATTTACGCTTTAATGAAATATAATAAATCATGCTTTTAACTCCTGGGGTACAAGAGGCTTATCCTCCAGCAGCAGTAGTGTATTATAATCGTGTTAAACAGGTCCCGGTCTAGTGAGCTACTATTACCGAAGCGTTCAATCTGTGTTAATTAGGAGGAATAGCAAATAGGTACATCTAACTGAGGATGTGGATAACTATATTTGCAAAGGTAAAGATAAATAGGAAAGTGTCGAGGAAGAGCCGTGATTATATTCTCAGGCGATAGATCAAGTGTAGGTCATGTTGGCGACCTGAAAAAGATTCTCTCGAGCAGGATGATGAAATATATCCTGGGATGATAAGATATTTTCTAGTATGTGTAATCTTATTTTTAATAGACCAGTTTTATAATTATCGTTTCGTTTGTAAAGAATAGAATGAAAGGAAGATGAGAGATAATTGAGTAATTTTAGAGAGATAATGGTACAGTGAGAGAGAGAAGCTGGATATTGAGAAATATAGAAAATGTCTCCCGAGTTATTGGTAGGTCATAGGTGCTAGAAGTCTATATTTTCTGTTGGATAATGTTATCTTTAGGTTAGGTTAGGTTAGGTTAGGTTAGGTTAGGTTAGGTTAGGTTAGGTTGGGTTGGGTTGGGTCGGGTCGGGTTGGGTTGGGTTGGGTTGGGTCGGGTTGAGTTAGGTTTGGTTACTCGAGATCTATGAGTTTAATTAATTTTATTAATATTTTTTTTTGTAGAGGAAGAGAGATTAAGTTGGATTAAGCTTATATTATCTAAAGGATTAAGCTTGTGTTATAAGCTGAATTAGACTCCTCCTCCGCCTCCATGCAAGACGTCATGCTGGGATATCATAAACAATATCACACATAAATAATCGTTCAAATAAAATCTATACAAAATTATGTTGAGACAATATGGCACAACGGACGAAGGATTTTCACAACCCTACCGAGACAACAGGAGTCAGAGTGTTCATTCTGAAACTCATCGATCCCACTATTTGTCGGAAACAATAAGTCACAGCAATATATCTTTTCCCTTCGTTCATTATCACTCAACCATTCTTACTGCTTAAAAAGATGTACTGTGCCATGGTATATCTCCTCTATAACCAAGAACTAACTACGCTTCATATAAAACAAACATCCAGTGAGTCTTGGCTATAAACAAAATGTTGTCTTCAGTGAATATTATTACTCGAGAAAATAAGTTCATAAAGCAGTTAAAAAAAAAAAAAACATTTCAGAGACCATCGTAAATTCACCTAAATCTTAGAATGAAAAAAATCCTCGCAGGTAAATGTCTAAATTCAGGTTACAAGGAACGTAACTTCCTTTGATTCAAGACAAGAAGCCAAAACACCGAGATAAAATATTCAGTCAAGGTTCATAGAAAAAGTGAACTTCACTAATGGGGTGAAGTATAAGAAACAGAATATTAACCCTTTCAGTGTGACCCCTTAACCCCTTGAGTACGACGGCTTAAAGGTTTGATCACGATGATTTAACCCTTTGATCACGATGGTTTAACCCTTTGATCACGATAGCCTTACCCTTTGGTCACGATGGCTTAACCCTTTGAGCCTAAACCTTTGGAGATGATAGGCTAACTCTTTGAGACCGAGGATTTCATCGTTTTAGGACGAAGGTTTAACCCTTTGAGTTTGATGGCTAAACCCTTTGATAACAATGACTCAGCCACATGATGACGATGGATTAATCTTTTAAAGACGAAGCTTAAACTCTGAGGACGATGATTTAGTTTCTCTAGGATGATTTCTATCACTCCAAAACCCTTACGTTTTATAATGTTATAAGACGATAGATAAAGAGCATTAGAAGCTGCCAAAACAAGATAAAAACAATAACGTTCTTCACAGGTAAAAGTGTCTTAAATAATGAACAAATCTTTAACCCGAGCGCCTCTAGTACTCAAGGATATATATATACTGTATATATATATTTTTTTTTTACAATCCCATTTTTCATTTTAAAGGCATAGTTTTTTTTTCTTTTTTTTTACATAATTAAAAAATCAAATATATATTCGTACATCTTTCACCTGGTATTTAGCCTAAGTTGTTGCTGAGATGGGAAGCAGATCTGATAAAAATGAAAGGTTTATAGCAAATTCAGTCGCGTGTGTGTGTGCGTGCGTGCGTGCGTGTGCATGTCAGTATAGATCTGCCAGTGGAGTGTGAATCGACTGGAGACTAACTAGGGTTGGAGGAGCCTGTCCCTGAATTTACTACAGTATAATGAAATAAATATACCAAGTAGGACCTATGGAGAACACACCACCTGAATTAAGCATCACTAACCATCATTTTTGCTTACATAAAATTTCCATATACCATGAATGATATTTTACGGTTGTACATATATACAGCAAATATATCAACCAGAATATAATGTATATAAAATAAATATTGATACACTGTAAAGAACATTGAATATAATGTTTCCTCGTTATAGATTTAACACTTTTCATACGCAGACAAAACTCATCGATTACAAATAAATAATAATAACTAGTAAATATAATTCACGGGTAAATACTCTAATAGGTTTAAATATAAGTTATTTATATATGTGTGTATATATATGAATTTAGTGTTTAGGGTAATTGGGACCACAAGACAGTGCAGTAATTTGTGTTCTCCTACCCCTTTGTAGTGAAGTTTGATCCAGTTTCATATTACCATCTGATGATTGACCTGAAACATAGAATAACTCTTTTATTATCCTTATGAAATCACACTTAATCTACCTAACCTAACCTAACCTAACCTAACCTAACCTAACCTAACCTAACCTAACCTAACCTAACCTAACCTAACCTAACCTACATATACAGCTCTGTAAAAAATAAGCACAACTAAACACGTATAAAAAAAATATATTCCATTCAATTCTGTATTTTTATCTATACATCTGTTTATCTTACGGACGAAGATAAAACAACAAAATAAAAAGCAAAAAAAAAAAACAAGATAAAACCGAACAAAAACTAAAGAAGAAAACTTGAAAAGAAATATTCGAGAAACAACATTTACTGTAGAGAGTAAAATGACTTGGCAGAGAAAGTTCGGGGTGGGGTGGGGGGGGGGTGGGGTGGATTGGGTGGGTGGGGTGGTGGTGGGTGGGGTGTGGTGGGTGGGTGGGGTGGTGGTGGGGGTGGATCTCTTGCTGGGAATGTCCGCTATGTGAGAGGTATTGAGGTCACATGGTGGGAGTGGGAAGGAGGGAGTGGAAGAAACAGAATCGAGATAGAGGAGGTAGACACGAGAAGACGATAATAAAATGAGTAAATTGAAAGCGAAATAAGACGAATAAAAGAAAGATGAAATAATTATATGGATGGGTGAATATAAGAGAAGAGGAGTAAATGAAGAAGAAATGGAGTGAATAGAAGGAAAATGGAGTAAATATATTTTGACCAGCAGTTAAATGTATCAGGGAGTAGGAGGGGTGGGTGTGGGTGGGGTGGGTGGGGTGGGTGGCTGTGGGTGGGAGTGGGAGGGGTGGCTGTGGGTGGGTTTGGCTGTGGGTGGGGTGGGTGTGTGTGTGTGTGCGCAATACAAATTAAGCATCACTAAAAGATTCTTAGCCAGTGTAAAGGATTGAAGAAGTATGTGTCAACTCAGGTGTGTTAATGATTCACCTGTGTTGAAGGTCACCTGGAAGGCGTGAAGGTCTCATAAACACTGTAGGTTACTATAACATGGTAATTAATCCATCACAAACTAACAAATTGTCTGCAATTAATGAAAGAGGTTTATAACTGTCTGTCATCTAAATTTCTATCTTTGGTCACATAAACAAGGCAGAAAAGAGGAAAGTTTTAATAACAGCATCATGGGAGTACAGGAAAATCTGGAAATATATGCATGTAATTCCATGTTAAATGAAAGTCTAGCTCAAGGTTCTGAGAGAGAGAGAGAGAGAGAGAGAGAGAGAGAGAGAGAGAGAGAGAGAGAGAGAGAGAGAGAGACTCGCACACTAGGATATAACCCATAGTATAAATAAGTGAAAACCGTTTTGCTGGTAAAGTTAATTCACTTTAAAATGAGAGTAAAAAAAAAAAAAAAAAACACATTAGGACTTAACGATGCTGTTGAATGTAAATGTCTGGGGTTCTTTGGTCTCAGTAACTTGGTGCAGGAAATGCGGAAGTTGGGGAATGAATTTGAAGTTGCATGCAAAAGAGGAAAGTTAGAAGAGAATGCAGACCAAGTTAAGGTAAGATGAGTTGAGAGAGAAAACCAAATACTCAAGTATTTATGCCAAAACTTGGTATACCCTCGGGGGCATTGTAACATAACCTGGGATAAAGTCATGTAGAAATTAGCCAGCATAATAATAACAGGTGAAATTGGGCTCATAAAATCTTTCCTTGTGGCCGAATGAAGCACCTGAGTTATAGCTGTTTAGTGTGTGGTGTGTGTGTGTGTGTGTGTGTGTGTGTGTGTGTGTGTGTGTGTTCTTATGAATTTCCACAGTTTAGAAGATACAGCTGAAGTTTTGGTAGGGAGGTGCGTGATCATAGGGGAATGGTCATACACTATTGCCTCTCACCTGTTTTTAATGGTCAATACTTCTAAACTATTAAGTGATGACACACAATAGCTTCCTCGTTAATTATACCTCCTCTTACAAGATTCTTAACATAATTACTTTTGTTATTTTTTAAACCACGTAACTATTTACCGTAATACCACAAGCCAACATATTGTTTCTAAATTAATAACAATAACTGTGATTGATTTTTTTTATTTTTACGTAATTTTATGTTTTCTGTTATTTTTTTTTTTTTTTTTATATTGGTGGTTGATTGATAAAGTTTTTATGTTTATTATGTGATTGTTTTTCCAACCCACTATTACCTATTATTATTATTATTATTATTATTATTATTATTATTATTATTATTATTATTATTATTATTATTATTATTATTATTATTATTATTATTATTATTATTATTATTATTATTATTATTTAGCTCTGGTGTAATACTGAGCCTTACAAAACAACAAATATCTTGGCAAGGAATTAACTGTTGGTAGTAACTGTGTCATAACCACAAGAAGAATGTACACTATCTCCTGTGTTTACAAATAGTGGCATTGTTGACCTTGGCAGCCATAGAGTTGAGTAACGTTGCCGCTGGGAGCACTGACACAATTGCATACACTTATGATTCATATCTAGTGACCAGAGCAAAGACACGGCCAATAACAGATGTTTTACAGCATTAAGGAGATATCATTGGGTGTGTCAACCTGGTGTTTTCATAGGAAAGACGTTCCACTGAGCTCCAGAGCGATCACAAGGATTTGTAAAGACATCAGGAAAGCAGTTTTGCAGGATTTGGACAAAACCTTATATCGCTTCAGAACCAATCATAGGGATTTGTAAGAACATCAAGACGACATTTTCATGGAAGTCTGGGTAAAACATTATACGTAATGCAGATACAGACACACGGATTTGTAAGGATATCATTATGGTATTTGTGTAGGATCTTGGTAGAACCTTACACATAATAAGAACAAATAGTAGAATTTGATAAAGATAATATGAAAGTACTGTCATAGAACCGTAGTTAAACATTATACGTAGTCAAACATTAATCACTTAGTGTGTTAGAATACTATCCCCGAATATAACATTACAAAGTGGGTAGCGAGTCACAGGTGGTTCAGCAATGTAATTTATAAGACGTAACAGTAATAGGAAGCTACCGAGTCAGTGCAAAACGGACCTTTGGCCGTCATCCCCCCTTGAAGACTTTTACATATCGATTTCCATGAGCCAGGGGAGAATGTCCAAGATGATAACAACGGTACTCATCCAACTGTGTTACATCCCACTGTTAGGGTGAAACAACTACACGACACTCATCTACTATTGTTGAGCCATAATGTCGGTCGCCTTAAACAAGTAGGTTAACAATCCAGTTTAATTCGGCTTATCTGAGTTATAAATACATTGACCTCTAAATCGATTTGATATATTTTTCAGTAGCCATTGTTTTTCTTTATCTATATACGGGAATATAAAGACTCATGCTGAAATATTCTACACAAATCACTTTTATATTAAGTGTCCAAGTAAAAAAAATTATATTCGCAATGGTGAATTTTTATTTTTATATAAACCCTAACCTCTATTATTAGAAACAGTTAATATGGTCAATCATGCTCAATAAATGACACACTCACAGCACAAAGATGTGACATTGACTGGAATTGCAGAAGAGTATCAGCTGAAAATTGGCATAACTCAACAAAATTATTTACTTTGTTACGTGAAAGTTTGAACCAAGAGTTAAACATTTTCTTTAACCTGAGTCAGTATTTCCTAATAAACATTTATCTCCGTAGTTGTCTGTAAACACAAGGAAGCTAAACATTAATGACTCTGACTTGTGTTTATCATAGGAATATAAGTCCTGGATGGATTCAGGAATAATCTGCATGTTTTACACCCCGTAGTGAGAGGAAGGGTCGAACATAGATTTATTCCCGATGTAACATGAATAGTAACACCCGCTAAGTAACTCGAACTCAATAGAAGATAAAAAAAATTAGAATTATATTGCAAGTCAACTATTCTTTATCTTGATTTTAAACACCATTTTCCTGTATGACTCACTAAAACTGGTAGTGTGTGTGTGTGTGTGTGTGTGTGTGTGTGTGTGTGTGTGTGTGTGTGTGTGTGTGGGTGGCATAACTTCTCACTCTGGTTAATACAATAATCGACAAGACATAAACGACATCCATAAACGTTCAAGCACAGTGATACAAGTGTCCTACATATTGACAATACCCAAGTCAAGCACGCATGCATGTCCTTCATTTTAGTTTGCTACAGAACGAGTGACGCCCTCCGACCAAAACTACCATTCCTCGGCAATCTTATTATTATTATTATTATTATTATTATTATTATTAAACCTCACAGCCAATATGTTTTCTAATATATCCAATATATCGACAAATATATAATCTCTTGGAGCTGATACATAACCCAATATTTCCCAACTAATCGATTGACACACTCGATATACTGTACTAGTTCTCTAGATAAAAACAAGTGATGGTAAGGATTCTCGTGCCAGTTGTGTACTCACTTGGGGTTCTCGCCTCTGATGTCTTGTACTGTATGATATGACTTTTAATGCTTACTTTATATGGTCCTACTACTGATGTTATTAATACATGAATCAAATCAAATATGATATACGGATATGTGATTCACTTTATTTTCGTTGTTATATTTTTCTTATGTTTTATCGATTTTATTCTACTTTGTTATTACTGTTTCTTAATTCTTTTGTGTTATTGGTTGAAGCGATAAATATTTAAAACAGACGGAGTGATATTGGAATACATACAGCAGTTCTTAATTTACAGCACTCAGTAGATAGTTATGTTTATTGTTATTGAGATGTTTCTCGTCTCTCACATTTAAATCTTCTGTGCCTCATAAAGTTTATACGGATGTAACTTATTCATTGGTGAATTTTAAAGGGTCATCTCCACGTCCTTCCATAATTCAGTTATAAAGTTATATCACAAACTATCGTGAGAATATTTTGTTTCCATCTGAAGTTTAGTTTAGGACTGACGAAATATAATTGTCTACGTATTTGGAGAACCATTCATGTCTGAAGGTGCAAGATTTTTGTTTTTCTAATTTTGAGAAAAAAAACTAAATTAGGTGAGTCAAACAGTTCAACCATTTACGTGTAAAACAATGAGAACATGTTTATCTACCTGGGCTGAACTTTATGTTCGTTCATAGGTGTTTTCTTAGCCTGATATACAGCCTCAAACTTCTAATCAGATTTGTTTGCAGAAACATTTTGCGCAGGCAAAACTGAACGTGTGTAGGGGGAGGTTCGTGCATTGTGCAAACCGTTTGCTATGTTTGTACAAAATCCAGCGGGACCAGAAAAGGTTTCTGCACAAACTAGCCAGTTGTCAGCCGTAGCAGCAGCACAACATCATGTAACAATGAGTAATTTTTTTAATTATTCTAAATAGCTCATAGGGGAGTTCACCGAGGTCTACCACACAGTGAAAGATCTTTCGGCCTTGTGTAGTTCACGAGAACGACTGCAGCATCACCGCTTTTTCTACTCCTGATGCGCTGTAAATATTCTCAAAACTAAATACAATGGTTTCTGATATCAGTTATTTCACCAAGTCAATAATAAACCAAGTAATGGTACGTGACTATTGGCGATGTCACCAAGTTCATCAGATAAGAGCCTTACCGGGTATATCCAGCAGCTCACCGCCTTTGCAGCAGGGACACTTGTCTTGGCAGTCCGTATGGTCCAGACACCCGTTAGGACAACCTTTGGTAGCGCAGTAACCTCCAGCCTCCCTACACACCTTACACGCTGTCGACGTGTAGAGATAATACCTTAGACTAACAAATGATGAATATTATATTAGGTGTGGAACTATCAAGAGATAATACAGACTAATAACAGCATATGTGTATCCCAGTCGAGACTAAATAATATGAATATAGAACGGAGAACGCTCAATATATACACAGGATGATTCAGCAGTTTTGAGGGGACCCTAATCAGCACTCGGATTTAGGTTGTTTGTTGTTGGGTTGTTTATCAGGCCATCATCGAGCTGCTCTCTGTAAGCATGTGCCACCTCACTGGTAATACAGGTGTTAATAACAGTGTTAGAGTCATTATCATGTATGTTATAATATATCTGTGTTTTGCTGATATAATTAAATAAGTTTTTTGTTTCTACTGGTGACACACATGTACACATTGTCTTGATGTTGGTGCACACAACAACATTATCTTAATATTGGTGCACATAGCAGCAGCATCTTAATATTAGTGCACATAAGATTATCTTAATATTGGTGCACATAGCAGCATTATCTTAATATTGGTGCACATAACAACATTTCTCCCCATCATCTGACCGTGACGCTCCTTGCTGTATAGTGTATAATGACTCCAATATTTATATTAACCTCTGTATCACTCATTACCTGCGTGCGTGCGTGCATGCGTGCGTGCGTGCGTGCGTGCGTGCGTGCGTTGTGTGTGTGTGTGTGTCAGATACTTGAGTCGCAAAATATGATAAGATGCTCAGTCTTCCAAGTCCATTGTTACCTAAACGTCAATAAATCATCATTATAACCCATCACAACACACCCCCAGACACTAGGAGCGAGTAGCCAGATGCCACTGGTAAACGAAAGGTGATATAATCTGTGCTACTGAATACCTTTCCTAAAATAAAGTAAAGAGCGCCATGGAAGACGTTGACATTTATTAGTAAGGACAATGGATAGATCTTACTGATCGATCGGAACCCATTAAGGGGATCGTCCTGATAGAACCCCTTTGTGTGTTTAGTGATATGAAGAGCATGGACTAATGATACGTCAGTACTAAAATCACTGAATTACACCCATCATTTCGATTGAATAAGTATAGTCACTTTTAGAATTATACATCACTAGGTATTAATATTCTCCTATCATTGGTGTCTCTAATACTCTTTGAAAATTAAAAAACCTCCAAGAACATTTGGAGTAATTTCCAATTTTATGTGTAAAATGTTTGTTTTCAGTTACAAGCTTTTGAAGATTTACAAGTTCTTCGAATCTGGTGCTTTTCTGATTTTGCACGATATTACCAGCTAGAGATCGAGGGGTCAAAATGCTTCACCTTTCTCTTTGCTCCCAAGTTTGTAACTCATTAGTATAACCAAGATTCGTATTCTGAATATTGTCGACTTGTCTTCCTCTTCCTGGTTGGTGTCACGTGAGGCATCTTGCTCCAATGTCATAAGGGAAGTACTGGTGATAGCAAACACGGGGGAGAACAACAATTAAGAGACCTCATAGCCAAAGATCTAGTTGAAGAATAACTGAGAAAACTGCGTAAGTAGGGCCAGGAAGGGATGGTGCACCAGACGTCCACCCTACATACCTCCAGTCCATGAACTGATCTTCAATTCACTCTCACAGGCTCCTTAATACTCGAGGGACTTTTGTGTAACTTAGAGATGACGGTAGAATGTGTCAAGTTTTAAGTCGTCTGGTGTCTTAATTTATGAAGAACTATGAGTATAATATCATTGTACTCAGCAGTGGAATAAATGTTGTACTCAAAAGGGTTAAGTACGGCATCGTACTCAGGGATTCAGTCATCAAACGCAAAACAAATGGTGACATTGAGAGATCTGGTTATTCTAGAGTGTCATTTAATGTCAGGAGTCATGTTACGTCAGAAGTCATGTTACGTCAGGAGTCATGTTACGTGAGGAGTCATGTTACGTGAGGAGTCATGTTACGTGAGGAGTCATGTTACGTGAGGAGTCATGTTACGTGAGGAGTCATATTACGTCAGGAGTCATATTACGTCAGGAGTCAAGTTCCTTCAGAAGTCATGTTACGTCAGAAGTCATATTACGTCAAGAGTCATGTTACGTCAGGAGTCATGTTTCTTCAGAAGTCATGTTACGTCAGGAGTCATGTTTCTTCAGAAGTCATGTTACGTCAGAAGTCATATTACGTCAGCATTGGTGTTAAGGTTATTAATGTCAGGTCAATAGCATTCCACTTTACTTCATTATGTCGTATTTCATGACCAATTAACGACTTGGTAAACATCACATAACCTACCCACACGTGTATATGTTGTTGACTGTCGCAAAATTATGAGATCAAACTTACTGGATAATGGATAGTGTTAAGGCGCCAGGGAGAATGTTAGGTGTTTATAGATCGTTTAAGTTATCAAGAAAGATTAATGGGTGTTATTAAGCGTGTGGTTTAATTGAGTTGATGACGTAAATCACAAGTCAATATATATATATTTTTCTTTTTAATTTTGAGTAATGTTATAAAAATAAATATAATGGGTTATGTTATCCAACGCTATATAACAACAAGCTCTTATGGATGTTTTTTTATAAAGTATTACTGTACTTTACAACTAAGGTCTTTAACTACGTATCTTAGATCAGCACATAGACAGGTCATAAAACACGAAGAAAGGGAAATCTCTCTCTATCAATTAAAGGGATTTGCTGGCAGTGAGACGGTGTTGGGAGACAGTAGAACAGTTTGGATAGGTCGAATGACTTTAAGCTACAGCCAATAGGAGAAACACGTAGGGTATTACTAACACATCGTAGATAACCAGAGATTGGTACAGTTACTGCCAAGGCCGCGTCAGATAGCTGTCATCAACGATAATGAAAGGCTTTAGCGAGTGTCGTGAGGAGGCGTCTAATCTGGGGTGTCTTTCGACCATATAAAGATCACTTAAGGATTAGCCCTCCATATCTGTATTAAGATGAAGCACCGTAATGCTAACCTAACCTTACTTAATTTAACCCAACCTAACCCAACCTAACCCAACTCAACCTCGAGTAATGACCTATTCTGGATACTGATATGTTTCTTTTTGTGTCATATGTCTAATCTTTTATTTTAATTTATCTTCATTTTTCTACGAATATAAGAGAGAGAAATATTTACACGTTTCAGATGTTACAAAAATAATTCTGCGATTTAGAATTTAGTGAATATTTGTAAGAGCCATAAATGTTTCACCTTAAAATTTTTATTGTTGGTAGTTATTGTAGTATGTTGTTGAAGCACAATAATACATTATAACATCAACATCAAGACCTTAGTTGTTGAAGCACAGTAATACATTATAACATCAACATCAAGACCTTAGCTGTTGAAGCACAGTAATACATTATAACATCAACATCAAGACCTTAGCTGTTGAAGCGCAGTAATACATTATAACATCAACATCAAGACCTTAGTTGTTGAAGCACAGTAATACATTATAACATCAACACCAAGACCTTAGTTGTTGAAGCCACAGTAATACATTATAACATCAACATCAAGACCTTAGTTGTTGAAGCACAGTAATACATTATAACATCAACACTCAAGACCTTAGTTGTTGAAGCACAGTAATACATAATAACATCAACATCAAGACCTTAGTTGTTGAAGCACAGTAATACATTATAACATCAACACTAAGACCTTAGTTGTTGAAGCACAGTAATACATTATAACATCAACATCAAGACCAGTTGTTGAAGCAAATAGACATCTTAAGACCTTAGTTGTTGAAGCACAGTAATACATTATAACATCAACATCAAGACCTTAGTTGTTGAAGCACAGTAATACATTATAACATCAACATCAAGACCTTAGTTGTTGAAGCACAGTAATACATTATAACATCAACATCAAGACCTTAGCTGTTGAAGCACAGTAATACATTATAACATCAACATCAAGACCTTAGCTGTTGAAGCGCAGTAATACATTATAACATCAACATCAAGACCTTAGTTGTTGAAGCACAGTAATACATTATAACATCAGCATTAAGGAGATCAAGTGAAGTATTTTTCATCTATAACATGCGCTTCTATCTGTTCGTCTTATCTCCCTCATTAATCTTTTAGAATGACAAATTAATATTCCCTTGGATGTAAAGTTTATGACTCGGTTCATTTGAGTGGCTGAGTGAATACAATGCTCGCCTCCTGTTTTGTGGGCCACTAGTTCGATTCTGGAACATTCCTACTTTCTTTTCATGCTAAGCTAAACTATTTCAAAAGCAGTTCCTATCACACATACACCAGCAAGTATATAAACGATCAAGTGTAACTAATTTAAATCATTAGATACAGTCACACAGCTAAATACCTGTCACTTTTAACCATATACCTGCCTAAGGTGTTCGTATGTTAAACCCTGAAATGACTGACAATTTTTATATTTATTTTATACACACATTCACAGTTTACTTAGGTTACAAAGACTGTCGGGCATACTTCGGGAGCTCAAAGGCCCGACGGGTTGATTTGGACTTGATATACCATTGAGAACAACACTCAGGTAAACGCATTAACCACCTACCTGTTTCATCTGGTTGTCGTTGAATCTCTCTCCTGTCCGTCTTGCTGTCACGCCGTTTGGAAAGGTTTATATGAACTGTGTAAGAAAAGTTTGAATTGATTTAAGAAAAACACGAATTAAACTGATATTTAGCATCATCAGAAATACAAGGAAAATACACATAGATAACTTTAATTAATAAGGTAGCTACTTTGTTCATATGTATTATAGTCTTACCTGTTAAAAGTGTATAAAAACAAAACAAAGGTGGCAAAACAAATAATGAGTATTAGATCAGGTGAAGATTAGACACCTTAGTTTATTTCACCTGGCGATTAAACCTCCTGACATTAACTAGGGAGGTCAGAATAAGTTAGATAATGTTAGGTTAAGTTAAGGAGTTTAATCATCAGGTGAACTAATCTGGGATGTCTAATCTTCACGTTATCTAAATAAATCTGATATCGCAATAAATATCATCGGAGCGTCCCCCACCCGTCCACAAACAGACCTTTCAGTAATAACGGCTTCTAAATATTCTTCAAGGACTTGGTGGAAAAGTTGGTGAAGAAAGTTTATGAGTATAATGGTCGGCGATAACAGCCAACAGGGAGAGACCAAAGACCAGTGAGTGAGTAGCTACGAATCTTCTCACCACTGCTTTGTCTTTTACTACTACGGTACTATTGCAACACCCTCACACTTCACTTTATGCCCCTCCCACACCTCAACCTTCCCTCCAAGTCCCTCCCACACCCTCAACCTTCCCTCCAAGTCCCTCCCACACCCTCAACCTTCCCTCCACACACTCAACCTTCCCTCCAAGTCCCTCCCACACCCTCAACCTTCCCTCCACACACTCAACCTTCCCTCCAAGTCCCTCCCACACCCTCAACTTTCCCTCCACACCCTCAACCTTCCCTCCACACCCTCACCATTCCTCCACACCCTCAACCTTCCCTCCACACCATCACCATGCCTTCAAGTCCCTCCCACCTTCACCTTAAACCCCACCCACCATACCTACCCTACACTGAACCCATCTGCCCAACTCATAATGACCCTTAACCTGTAATAACACTTTGACACACCTGTCTTCAACACATCACCCAACATGACAACACTTAGATTCACCGGCCATCACCCCATTCCTCGTGACATCACCTGGAATCACCTGTCCTTAGCCCATCATTCTGCATTGCCTCGAGATCTCAGCTGGTATGCAACATACACAGTACTCCTCGTATCCAAGGCCAGAATGATAACCATCGCTGTAACCCATGTCAGTGCAATAACCTCCAATCACCTTACATCTGGTTGTTAACGGACACGCCAACACAAGTGCGCTGTCCACTGTACATAAAAGAGTTTCTGGTGTTATAATGTATTACTGTGCTTCAACAGCTAAGGTCTTGGTGTTGATGTTATAATGTATTACTGTGCTTCAACAACTAAGGTCTTGGTGTTGATGTTATAATGTATTACTGTGCTTCAACAACTAAGGTCTTGGTGTTGATGTTATAATGTATTACTGTGCTTCAACAACTAAGGTCTTGGTGTTGATGTTATAATGCATTACTGTGCTTCAACAACTAAGGTCTTGGTGTTGATGTTATAATGTATTACTGTGCTTCAACATCTAAGGTCTTGATGTTGATGTTATAATGCATTACTGTGCTTCAACAACTAAGGTCTTGGTGTTGATGTTATAATGTATTACTGTGCTTCAACAACTAAGGTCTTGGTGTTGATGTTATAATGTATTACTGTGCTTCAACAACTAAGGTCTTGGTGTTGATGTAATAATGCAATACTGTGCTTCAACATCTAAGGTCTTGATGTTGATGTTATAATGCATTACTGTGCTTCAACAACTAAGGTTTAAATCCATGTATTCTGTATAAGTAAATACGCAAGTCATCAACAATTTACTTAAAACTGTCAGGATTATTATTTTTATTTTTATTTTTGTTTTTAGTGTCCAGGATAAATATATGAGACCACACGATATCAGGCTGGCGAGGTGTAAGAAAGAGACAACCCTGAAACTCCACGTATTGGGCTTAGTAGAAATTACAGCATACCAGCAAACAATAGACACATCAAGTTATCGCATGTTACTTCATATCATAAGTACAGTACTCTCTTGTAACTGTGATTTAATAATAATATCCAACTTCGAATCACTGGAAGATAAGACACCTCAGCTACTTTTAACTGGTGATTAAACAGCCGAACTCTACGAGGTCGGGGGGGAGGTGGGTAGCGTTCAAATAATTAGTCGTGGGTGTAATAAGAACGGTTGTCTAATTTAGTGTAAAGGATTAGACATTTATGAGTTCTGGTCCACTTGTCAGTGTGCTAGCTGCGTCAGCAATATAATGTATAATTAAAATTCTCACTCACTAAATAACGAGAAGAAAATGTTCACTCTATGTTCACTATATCGCCCACTTATATAACGACGGAAAAACTCAGTGTTACAGTGTTCCACCTCACGAGGAAATATATACTCGTTTTTTGTACGAATATTAACGCATATGTGCTTTAGTTATTATCGGGAAACTCTGGATAAAATGGTCGGAAATTCTATATTTATAATGTAATTTTTTCTTCATTCAATATTTTCTAAAGTAAATAACTAAATATAATCATTAACAATTAAACTTTCAGCTGAAAATTACGAACAGTTAAATTTCTATGGTTTATTCTTAACTACACCTGATGATTAGTTTCTCATTAGGTATTTTAATACTAAGTGCTGTCATGTACATCACTTAATAGCAGCTCAGCTAAACCTCAGAGTTTGTATTTGTCTACTGTAGTCAGATATTCTCTCCAGGGGTGGAACATTGTGTGCGCGCGTGTGTGTGTGTGTATGTGTGTGTTATAATGATATTTAAGTAATAATAATAGCTATTGGTTTATTAAGAGAACATTGCAGCCATGGAATGAAGGTTCACATTGAACAAAAATTATGTAAATTACATAAGGAGGTATTGGGGAGTGGGTCATGTACATTCAATGCGTAGAGAGGAAGGAACGTGTGGTTAGGAAACAACTTAATTAGAGTTTGGTATTTTAAACTGTGGTTGGCGAGGGGTTGGTCTTGGCTCTTATTTTATTTAACTACTTAACATCAAGCGGCTTGGACTACTGGACTCCTGTGATACACAACACAACACAACACAACACAACACAACACAACACTAAAGCCTTCCAGTGTTTGTTGACAATTACAATCTTTCATACCAACTTTCATTATTCTCCTTTCACTTAATTTGACCTCATTATCGAAGATATTAAAGGCCAGGAGAACTAATTCTAGTCTTGATGTATTTAATGCCCAATTATTCTAGACTTTAAACAGAGACTGGCAAAGTTATAGTCCTTCTCTAAAACATAATTGGCCTTGTCCGTGCTGAAACGAAACTAATGATCCGTAATTTGGCGATAATTCTTTTGTTTTGTGTTTTGTGTGATATTTCGACAAAGTTTCTTTTTAGGGGGATTTTTCACTACTTTTATGTAATAATTCACCCCCCCCCCAAAAAAAAAAGCTTTTGTAAAACTTTTTTTCAATTTAAAATAAAACTCTCTCTAACCTGTTATTAGTGATATGTTCAACTAGTTTTTTCTTATTAACTTGAGTTGGAAAAAATAATTTTAACTTTTAAATACAAAAGCGGCCCCTTTTTCAATATTCAAGAATTATTGTTTGAATTGATACCGTGATGAGAATTTGGAGTTTTCGTAATATAGTGCTGCTGCTGCTGCTGCTGCTGCTGCTGCTGCTGCTGCTGCTGCTGCTGCTACTTTTCTGTTACTCGGGATCGAGTATGACGATCATCCAGCTATGGTACAATTATATGAGATATTAAAGATGTCACCTTCGCTGGTGAGCTGTGAGGTGACTCGAGAGGCCAATGCAGGGCCGGCAACGTCTTTCCGGAGTTGGTGCTTGTCTGCCTCGGTATGCAGTCGGGCTAACTCGAAAGTATTGACACCTTCTCGTGTGGTGCTCCTCCAAGCGTTATGGTGTGAAGTGATCGTCTCCCAGGTGAGGGGGTCTATTTGGCACTTTTTTCATGTTTGTCTTTAGACTAACCTTGTACCTTTTCAGTTGCCCGCACACACACACACATTCATAACAAGAGGCTCTTACTGGGTGCGGTGGTGACCGTCGGAGGTGGTGGTGTTGGCCCCTCCGGCGTCTCCATCAGTGATCCTGTTGGGTGAGGAAGAGAGACTGATAGACGGTGGTTCACGGACAATATTTTCGGTAATTTACAGAAATATAGGTGAATGACGGATTAACTTCTGTACGTGCAGCTTTTGACAGTGAGAGCATATTATGTTTGGCAGATCATTATAGGACATTTTATAATTCATTACCTCATCCAACGTGACAACACCTGGACTCACGAGGTTTGCAGCATATACAGTTTCCATCACACTCGATTCCAGAAAAATATTCATCCTTGCAATCCTCGCCAGTGCAGTAACCTCCCAGCACCACACACCTGGGGGACGGTGAGCACGATACCGCTGGCACGACACCCACTGAGGAGGAGATGGATGGTTGGAGAGTCAGGTGTCATATTCTCAACTTAAGTTTAATATGAAGTTAGGAATCGACGGAAATATAAAAAATATTGAATAGGCAAGAAAGACACGAGAGGTGAAGAGACAGATAACGTGAGAATAATCAAGCTCATGTGATTAATATTTTATTTATTATTTATTAATGAATGGAGAAGTATACGACATAACTTCATTTGTATCAACTAACATATTTGGGAAACTAGTTAAATATTATTTCATTCATTAACTGTACGATAGTTATTTTTCTTGATATATATATCTTCTATAGCATTCGCTTACTAGAACATTGACGGTAAATATATCTATTTTTTTTCACAGATAAAATCAGGATGTTACCTAAACTTAGCCAGCAGGTAGACGTCCTACCTGGCATCACACTCCTCCAGCGACAAGCAGAATATGGGACAAGAAGGTATATTATATATTATCACCCACCCACACACACACACACACACACACACACACACACACACACTATTTCTACTTTGCTGTCACTCGGACTAGAGTTTGACGATCATCCAGCTATGATACAATGAATATTAGTTTTTAAAGACGCCATTTTCTTTGGTGAGCTCTGAGGTGATTCGAGAGGCCGAAACAGGACCAGCAGAGCCGTCCACAAATGTTACAAGTGTGGAGGGCTACATCTAGTGCGGGAGGGGCGGAAGCGGCGTCTTTCCGGTGCTGGCACTTGTCGGGCTAACTCGAAAGTTTTGGCCCCCAAGTCTCGTGTGGTGGCCCTTCATGCATTCTAGTGTGAAGTTATCGTCTCCCAGGTGAGGGGGTCGATTTGGTATTTTTTCAGGTTTGTCTTAAGACTTTCCTTATACTTTTTCAGTTGTCCGCCAGCGTTACGTTACCCACTCACTAGGTGACTGTAAAGTACGGTAGCTGTTTTGGTAGTCTAATGTAGTTCATGCGGGTAACAAGGCCAGTCCAACGTAGTTGTTCAAGGATAATGGTAGCCTCGATGCTCCTACAGTTGGTGTTCCCGAGTGTACTGGTATTTCTTCTCTTTTCTTCCTAGCGAACTCGGAGGATGGCAGGTAAATTACGTTGGTGAAAGTTCTCAAGTGCCTTGTGGTGCCTCTTGTATGAGACCGACGTGTCTCTGCCAGGCAACAGGGTGGGGAGTACCACTGATCAATGTACGTGCTCACACACACACACACACACACACACACACACACACACATTACGCATATTCACAGCAAAAGGTTCTTACTGTGTGTGGTAACTATAGGAGGTGGTGGTGTTGGCCCTTCATTCGTCTCCATCAGTGATCCTGTTGGGTGAGGAAAAATGACTTATAGACGAAGGTTCACGGACAAGATTATCTGGGATTTACAAAAATAAGGGCGAATAAGGGGTTAAAAAGGCAATACATGTTTGCTCGAAGATGCTTGTTAATTTCTGTTTATGCGACTTTTGACAGCGAGAGCATATTAATGTTTGGCTGATCATTTTACGACGGGTCTAATTCATCACTACATCCAACATGACAACACCTGGACTCACGAGGTTTGCAGCATATACAGTTTCCATCACACTCGATTCCAGAAAAATATTCATCCTTGCAATCCTCGCCAGTGCAGTAACCTCCCAGCACCACACACCTGGGGGACTGTGAGCACGATACCGCTGGCACGACACCCACTGAGGAAGAGATGGATGGTTGGAGAGTCAGGTGTCATATTCTCAACTTAAGTTTAATATGAAGTTAGGAATCGACGGAAATATAAAAAATATTGAATAGGCAAGAAAGACACGAGGGGTGAAGAGACAGATAACGTGAGAATAATCAAGTTCATGTG
This sequence comes from Homarus americanus, assembly GCF_018991925.1. Classification (NCBI taxonomy): domain Eukaryota; kingdom Metazoa; phylum Arthropoda; class Malacostraca; order Decapoda; family Nephropidae; genus Homarus; species Homarus americanus. Next base: position 238,244 of record NW_024713349.1, on the reverse strand, counting down.
ATTAATATTTTATTTATTATTTATTTATGAATGGAGAAGTATACGACATAACTTCATTTGTATCAACTAACATATTTGGGTAACTAGTTAAATATTATTTCATTCATTAACTGTACGATAGTTATTTTTCTTGATATATATATCTTCTATAGCATTCGCTTACTAGAACATTGACGGTAAATATATCTTTTTTTTCATAGATAAAATCAGGATGTTACCTAAACTTAGCCAGCAGGTAGACGTCCTACCTGGCATCACACTCCTCCAGCGACAAGCAGAATATGGGACAAGAAGGTATATTATATATTACCACCCACCCACACACACACACACACACACACACACACACACACACACTATTTCTACTTTGCTGTCACTCGGACTAGAGTTTGACGATCATCCAGCTATGATACAATGAATATTAGTTTTTAAAGACGCCATTTTCTTTGGTGAGCTCTGAGGTGATTCGAGAGGCCGAAACAGGACCAGCAGAGCCGTCCACAAATGTTACAAGTGTGGAGGGCTACATCTAGTGCGGGAGGGGCGGAAGCGGCGTCTTTCCGGTGCTGGCACTTGTCGGGCTAACTCGAAAGTTTTGGCCCCCAAGTCTCGTGTGGTGGCCCTTCATGCATTCTAGTGTGAAGTTATCGTCTCCCAGGTGAGGGGGTCGATTTGGTATTTTTTCAGGTTTGTCTTAAGACTTTCCTTATACTTTTTCAGTTGTCCGCCAGCGTTACGTTACCCACTCACTAGGTGACTGTAAAGTACGGTAGCTGTTTTGGTAGTCTAATGTAGTTCATGCGGGTAACAAGGCCAGTCCAACGTAGTTGTTCAAGGATAATGGTAGCCTCGATACTCCTACAGTTGGTGTTCCCGAGTGTACTGGTATTTCTTCTCTTTTCTTCCTAGCGAACTCGGAGGATGGCAGGTAAATTACGTTGGTGAAAGTTCTCAAGTGCCTTGTGGTGCCTCTTGTATGAGACCGACGTGTCTCTGCCAGGCAACAGGGTGGGGAGTACCACTGATCAATGTACGTGCTCACACACACACACACACACACACACACACACACACACATTACGCATATTCACAGCAAAAGGTTCTTACTGTGTGTGGTAACTATAGGAGGTGGTGGTGTTGGCCCTTCATTCGTCTCCATCAGTGATCCTGTTGGGTGAGGAAAAATGACTTATAGACGAAGGTTCACGGACAAGATTATCTGGGATTTACAAAAATAAGGGCGAATAAGGGGTTAAAATGGCAATACATGTTTGCTCGAAGATGCTTGTTAATTTCTGTTTATGCGACTTTTGACAGCGAGAGCATATTAATGTTTGGCTCATCATTTTACGACGGGTCTAATTCATCACCACATCCAACATGACAACACCTGGACTCACGAGGTTTGCAGCATATACAGTTTCCATCACACTCGATTCCAGAAAAATATTCATCATTGCAATCCTCGCCAGTGCAGTAACCTCCCAGCACCACACACCTGGGGGACTGTGAGCACGATACCGCTGGCACGACACCCACTGAGGAAGAGATGGATGGTTGGAGAGTCAGGTGTCAGATTCTCAATTTAAGTTTAATATGAAGTTAGGAATCGACGGAAATATAAAAAATATTGAATAGGCAAGAAAGACACGAGAGGTGAAGAGACAGATAACGTGAGAATAATCAAGTTCATGTGATTAATATTTTATTTATTATTTATTAATGAATGGAGAAGTATACGACATAACTTCTTTTGTATCAACTAACATATTTGGGAAACTAGTTAAATATTATTTCATTCATTAACTGTACGATAGTTATTTTTCTTGATATATATATCTTCTATAGCATTCGCTTACTAGAACATCGTTGAGACATAAATTTTGAGTAATCTGTTGTCAGGTAAATTCAGGATGTTACCTAAACATATCCAGCAGGTAGACGACCTACCTGGCGACACACTCCTCCAGCGACAAGCAGAACTCTACCACTGTACACACGTTATGGTGTAAACGTGTTATTATTGGGCATATGATATTTACTTTACTTATAACAGCAGGCAATAATGAAAGTTTAATTTTAAAAAAGTAGCGGGGAGACGAATGACACGTACGAATGATTAACATCAATGACTAAAGACAACGAACCTTTACTTATTCTTCGCAGCCCAGAAGCGAATTTTTTAATCATCTTATTAAAGGAAAATAATAACGTAGTTAAATGTGGAACAATAATGTATATTATATAGTATCACACACGCACACATTACTACTACTTTAGTAATACACTGATGTCACTCGGAATCGAATAGGATGATCATTCAGCAATGCTACGATGATATGAGTTATTAAAGATGTCACCATCGTTGGTGAGCTCTGAGGTAACTCGAGTGGCCGATACGGAGTCGGCAGAGCCGTCCATAGATGTTGCACGTGTGGAGAGCTACATCTAGACTCTAGTCTAGAGTGAGAGGGACGGCAGCAAAGTCTTTCCGGCGCTGGCACTTGTCTGCCTCGGTATACAGTCGGGTTAAGTCTAAAGTATTGACACACTTCTCGTGTGGTGCTCCTCCAAGCGTCACGGTGTAGAGTGATCGTCTCCCAGGTGAGGGGGTCGATTTGGCACTTTTTCGGGTTTGTCTTAAGACTATCTTTATACCTTTTCCGTTGGCCGTCAGCTTTACTTTACATTTGTAAGGTGACTGTAAAGTACAGTAGCTGCTTTGGCAGTCTGCTGTCGTCCATACGGGTAACATGGCCAGTCCAACGTCTTTGTCATGAATAATGGTAGCCTCGATGCTCCTATAATGGTGTCAACTAGAATATTAGTATTTCTTCTCTTGTCTTCCTAGCTGTTGCCGTCACTGAGCAGTAAGAATGCTACGTCTGAACAAGAAGACCCGTGCACGTGACCTCAATGGTGTTTAATGGTCAAAACCTGTCAATGCAATACTAATGTTTACATATTACACATGTGAGTGGATTACAACTTAGTTAACAAATATGGCTTCTTATTTTATATAATGGTAACAGCATTTATTACACACTTATAACAAAGAAATATACATAGTATCTCCCAATACAAAACATTTTAGAACAATAAAGCCTCGTATGAGAATAGACTTACGTGTAACGGGTCTTATACTGACCTGTAGGTGACAGTGCCCAGGACAGATGGAGTACAGATGACAAGCGGCGTCATCGTGCGGTTTCCTCAGAGCCGCCACTATCAACACTGCTAGCTTCCCCTCATTCATCCAACTTAAATAGTTAACTCCGTGTTCATGTCAACTATTTTTCCATATTACCATTATCATAACACCCACATATGTTATCAGAAATTCCACAATTACCGTAACACTAACTAACTCGGAGGATGGAACCTAGAGTACGTGAGTGAAATTTTCATGTGCTTTGAGGTGCCTATGTGACCCATGTCTCGCTGCCATACAGCAGGATTGGAAGGACCGTTGATCGATATATGTGGACACACAACACATACTCAAACAGACACAAACACACCTACATTATGCATATTCACACCAAGAGGCTCTTACTGTGTGTGGTAACCGTCGGAGGTGGTGGTGTTGGCCCTTCAGTCATCTCCATCAGTGATCCTGTTGGGTGAGGAAGAGAGACTGATAGATTGACAAGATTATTGGGGATTTACAGATATAAAGGTGAATGGGGCTTAAGAAGCTAATACCTGTATACCTGAAGATACTTGATATTTTGTGTATATGCAACTTTTGACAGTGAGAGCATATTATGTTTGGCAGATCATTATAGAACTGGTCTAATTCATCACCCCGCCCCACGTGACAACACTTAGACTCACGAGGTTTGCAGCATATACAGTTTCCATCACACTCGATTCCAGAAAAATATTCGTCATTGCAATCCTCGCTAGTGCAGTAACCTCCCAGCACCACACACCTGGGTGACTGTGAGCACGATACCGTTGACACGACACCCACTGAGGAAGAGATGGATGGAAGGAGAGTCAGACGTTAGGATCTACACGCCGTTCCTGGTGTAGAGAATCGTCGAACAAGATCAAAATATTGAATGGAAATGAAAAATACCGAGAGACAGAAAAAGAGAGAAAGAGAGAGATATGAAATAACATTATATATCGAGTTACTTCTTATTTCATTCACTGACTCTATCGTATTTTGGGGTGGCCTAAATATTGTCTACCGCATTCGTGTGCAAGTTGCTGGTAAATGACTGAGGTGTGTAAAGGATTAACGTCACTGACTGAAAACAACGAATTTGCAATTATTTTTTGTGGCGGTGAAGGAAATTTTGAGAACTGGTTTACTAGAGTATTAAAGTAAATGAAAATTAGTAGTTAAATGTGATACAGGAATGTGTATTGTATATGATCACACACACACACACACACACACACACACACACACACACACATAACACACATACACACACACACATATACATACACACACACACACATACACACCCATACACACATTCAAAGCAGGAGGTTCTTACTGTGTGTAGTGACCGTAGGAGGTGGTGGTGTTAGCCCCTGCGTCGTCTTCATCAGTGATCCTGTTGGGTGAGGAATAGAGACTAAGAGATGGTGTTTCCCAGGCAACATTTTCAGGAATTTATATAAATATGGGTGATGACAGCATTGCTGGGGTTATACTCGGTGGTAGGCGTGCATTTATCCCATATTCTACCAAAACTTTAATTTTACAATCGTGGTTTGATCATTTCTGTTCTCTTGCATGTAGGGAGAGAGATAGGGCATATCAAGTAATCTCCTTCTCCTGTTACCCACTCATCCTTCATTACCTCTAGGAATCGCTGTAGGGCCAAGCGGAATTTTATAAAAAGAAAGATTGCTGTCCTGACTAACTCTTCTTCTAGTAAATCTCTCTGGTCCTTAACCAAAAACATCTGTAATAACTTCTGTACTCCCTCTTTTCCTCCTCTCTTTCGACCTGATAACTCTATAGCCAACTCTCCCCCTGATAAAGCCAATCTCTCTGGCACCATATTCTCCTCCAACTCCACCTAAAACTTTTCCACCTCTACCCCTGCACCTCCTACTGAACCTATGCACTTTCCTATTGTCTCCCCCACGTAGGATTGCTGGCTTGTTATCTAGGTTAGGTGTGAGTAAGGCGCATGGACCGGACGGAATACCCCCTCGTGTTCTGAGGGAATGTGATGAAGACCTGGCCCTGTGCTTGCTCGCCTCTTTTGCCTTCGCCTCAAAACCCTTTTTTCCTCGCGTAGCCTAAGTGTGGAATGCTCTACCTTCTTCTATGTTTCCATACTCTTGCAATCTCACTTACAAAATCTAGTTTTCCGGCATCTTCGTGGTGTGGATTAATAGAGTCTTTTTCTCTTCTAATTCTAATATCTTTTCACACTTATTTTTTGCCCCCTAGGCCCCGATGTGGGTCAATGACCTGTGCCCGGGTGGGTTATTCCCCGAAAAAAAAAATATTAAAGCTTTACAAGTCATTATAGGAACCTTCTTCATTTATTAACCCTAGCCACATGACAACACCTGGACTCACCTGCCATCAACCCATCACTCATCATGACAACACTTAGACTCACTCATCATCCAAAATGACAATAAGGACTCACGAGGTATCATCATATACAGTCTCCATCACACTTGAGGATTAAGAAGTAACCTTCCTTGCAGTCCTCGCCAGTGCAGTAACCTCCCAGTACCGCACACCTGAGGGTCTGTGAGCACGGTACCGCAGGAAGAGACAGATGGTAGGAGGGTAATATACCAGAAGGTCTACTCGTAGGTCGTATAGTGTAAAGAATAATCGAACAATATTAGAATTTTGAATTTGAAAAGAAAACAGAGAGAGAGGGAGAGAGTAAGAATGAGGGGGAATAATTAGGTTATGAGAGATAAATGAGAAATATCAAAGATCTTCCATTTAAAGAAATAAGTGTATGTGTTATATTCACATAGCCAACAGGTACACAACCTGCCTGGCGTCACACTCCTCCAACGTCAAAAATTCTCCCACTGTTCCACGTTATAGTGTAATCGAGTGGTATGGGGATATAGCAATAGTTTTGCTTATTGAGCGAGAGACAATAATGAGGTTAATTGGAAAAAATTGAGGAAATGGATCAATCATGAAAGATTAACTTCCTCAACTGACGACAATGAATTTTCAATCATTCTTTGTAGCCGCGAAGATAATTTATTATGAGCTTATGAGAGAAACTCAAAATTATTAGTTAAACGGAGTATTATCGCACGCACGCTTGCACGCACGCACGAACGGAAGCACACACTCAAGCACACAGTCAACAACCCACACACACACATACACACACACACACACACACACACACGCAGGTTCACAGTAAGAGACACTTACTGGGTGTGGTGACCGTAGGAGGTGGTGGTGTTGGCCCCTCCGTCGTCACCATCAATGATCCTGGTGGGTGAGGAAGAGAGACTGATAGCCGGTGGTTCACGGAAGAGACTTACGGGATTATGCAGAAATAAAGTTGAATCAGGAATTAAAACGCCAATAGGTGTTTACCTGATGATACTTGCTAATATCTGTGTGTGTATAGTGACAGTGAGAGCATATTAATGTTTTGAAGATCATTACAGGAAGATTCATAATCCATTACCTCATGACACGAGACAACACCTGGTTTCACCTGTAATTAGCCCATCACCTAACAATACAACAAAATACTCACGAGGTTTACAGCATACACAGTTTCCATCACACTCGTGGCCAGAAGAATAACCTTCATTGCAGTCCTCGTCAGTACAATAACCTCCCAGCATGGCACACCTGGGAGAGACTGAGCACGATACCGTAGTCACGATACCCACTGAGGAAGAGAAATACAGTATGGTAGGAGGATAAGATGTTAGAAACTTTACTCAAAGATAATATGGGCCAAGGAGTCGTCGGAGATGTCAAAATGTTGAATGGTAAAGAAAAACAATAGAGACAGACAGACAGACAGACACACTAATCATTTTCATGTTATTCCTAAATGTAGAAGCTTATAACTTAACTTCCGTTTTATCAAATAACATGTTTGTCAATCGTGTTACATTTTATATCATTCATTAACTCTCATGTAGTTGTTTTGGGGAAAATAAATATATTCTATTGTATTCGCTTACTAGGCTTTCGACATGAAAAAATTCTTTATTTTGTTCTCAAATAACGCATTTTATTATATACACACAGCCAGGAGGTAGATGTTCTAGCTCACGACACACTTTTGGAGGGACAAGCAGAACTCGACCACTGTACACACGTTATGGTGTAAACGTGTTATTATGAGGGATAAGATATTTAATTTACTTAAAACAGAAGGCGAAATGAAATTTTAACAGAATATAGTCGCAAGGGAAACGAATGAGACGTACTCGTATGAATGATAAACTTCAGTAACTGAAGCCAACGAACTATTAATTAAATTATTCTTCGCAGCCGAGAAGCTAATTTTGTTAATCAGCTTATTACAGGAAATTAAAATTTTGTAGTTAAATGTGGAACAAGAATGTATAGTACATATCACCTACCCTCACATACACACACACACACACTACTACTACCACTTTAATACTATTTTTGTTGTTGCTCTGATCCGAGTAGAACGATCATCCCGCTATGATGCAATGAATATGAGTTATTAACGATGTCACCTCCTTTGGTGAGCTCTGCGGTTACTCCAGAAACCTAGAAGGGACCGGTAGGGCCGTCCACAGATGTTGCACGTGTGGAGTTCATCTAGTGCAGGAAGAGCGGGGACAGAGTCATTCCGGGAAAGGCGCTTGTATGCCTCGATATGCAATCGGGCTAACTCGATAGTTCTGACACCTTGTCGTGTCGTGTTCCGCTTTGGCACTTTTTCAGGTTTGTGTCTTATGAATGCATAAACTTTGTCTGTTGTCCGTTCGCGTTACGTTTACCATTCGTTTGGTGACTGTAAAGTAGCTACGTATACATTCTACTGTCCTCCATGCAGGTAACATGACCAGACCAAAGTAACGGTTCATGGATAACGGTAGCCTCAATCCTCCCACAGTTGTTGTCAGCGAGAATAGCATTTACTCTCTTATCTTCTCAGCGAACTCGGAGGATGGAACGTAGACTTCGGTGAAAGTTTTCAAGTGCTTTGAGGTGCCTCCTATATGTGACACAGATCTCGCTGCCATACAACAGAGTGGGGAAGACCACTGGTCGACATACAT